>NC_056741.1:338440553-338596544 GCF_019279795.1 Protopterus annectens | reverse complement strand
TAAAACAAGAGTAAATAATATATGGTACGACCCTAACTTGGTATAAAAAAAAACAGAGACTGGGAGTCTGAATTATTAGATCTACAATCCAAACTTTTGTCAGTAAAAGCTGAAAAAAAAATCAAAATCATTTGTGGATGAAAAAGAAAGTAGAAATATTAAACAATAAATACAAAGAAAATCTAACACATAAAACTAGTTTGGCTTTAGAAAAAACTAAAAATTAATACCTTGGCCACTTTTCCCAAATATCGACAAAATTTATCCATAAGAATCAAAATACAATCAAAAGCTAATAACATTAAAAGTATCTTCCATGAAAAGAAAGGGAAAAATGTCTTGGATATAGGTGACATTCTTGATGCCTATAAAAATCACTATATGGAACATTTCAGAAAGAAAATATACATACCGATCAATTAAATCTAGATGAAAAATATTCTAATATAAAAACATATCAGAAAATTTAAAACTAGATCTGCAAGCACCTATATCCTGCAAAGAAATTACAGATACAATAAAAGAGGGTAAAAATAATAAAGCTCCAGGTATAGATGGCATAATTATGGAAATATACAAACTTTTTCCTTCAAAGATACTATCCCTCTTCCATAAAACTCCATTAGAAATTCAGTCACAAGCTTTAATCCCACCCTCTTGGAGATATTCCTTAATCACACCAATCCTAAAGGAAAGCAAATCCCCAAACCTCTGTACCTCATATAGAGCTATATCATTATTAAATAATGACTATAAGATATTTCTGGCAATATTAACTAACAGAATGAAAATCCCACTATCCAAAACAATAAATAATGATCAAATTGAATTTATATATCATAGGCACACACACATGTAATATTAAAAGAATAATTTATCTTATAGATTATGTTTTTTTGTGTCTTTCGGCTTTTCCCAGTTAGGGGTCGCCACAGCGGAACTCCGGTCTGCTAATGATTGGCAGTAGAGTTTTATGTGCTGGCTTGCCGGGCCTAATGCGCAACCTTCAACGAAGGAATGCCCATTCACGCATATCGCGGCACAGAATACGGTCTAACTGAGAATTGAAGGTCAACATCTAACTGTGAGGTGACAACGCTACCGCAGCACCACCACTGCAGTAGAGAAGAAAATAAAGAAAATAAACACTCATAATTGGCTTAGATATAGAGAAAGCATTTGATTCCCTAAATCGGGACTATTTATTCAAAATCCTAATACTATTTGAATTTCCTGCATCCTTTGCTCATCTCATAAAGAATATATATACAAATAATTTAGCATATGTCAAGTTAGGTCCTTTTACCTCTGAATCTATACATATAACAAAAGGCACTAAACAAGGATGTCCCATGTCCCATTCTATTTGCTCTGGCTATTGAAATTTTGGCAAATTCAATTCATAACAAGATAAAAATCAAAGTAATAGATATTTATGAACAATACAATTCTTAACATTATCTAATACAAAAGAGACATTAGAAGAATAAGATATATTAATTGACAAATTTCACATGATTTCACAACTCCATTTCAATAAATCGCAATCAAAATTTTTATTTTTAAATAAAAAAAGAACTGCAGACTAAGTGGGATCACATCATAGGGAAACAAGAATCTACCTTAAAATATCTAGGAATTGAGTTATGCAAGTATAATAATGAATTTGTCTAAAAAATACAATAATATCATCAATACAGTTAAAATCTCTGTGGAAAAATGGAACAAAATAATATTAACATTTGAAGACAGACTACAGTTAATAAAAATGGTTTAACTGTCCAAGATCCTATACATAGCCTTGGCAATACAACTGCTACCAGAAAGGAATATACTTAAAGAAATAAATTCATGCCTAATAAAATTTTTATGGATTCCCAAAAGAAACAGAATAACTTTAATACATCATATCAGAACATGGAAATATGGAGATTTAAACTTTCCTGATATAGAAACATATATAAAAGCATCAATATCTAAAATAATCTCAGATTGGATAAGTCCAAATTACTCTGCACATTGGAAATAATTACTAACTGTAATATCAATAAATTAATTTGATTTACAAAAAAAAAATCAAATAACAGATAAAAATAATTTGCCATGACACATATGTATTAGTATGTAATATATGATAACTAAACCCACTAAAACTCTTATGATTAATTATTACATTGACTAATTTAGAAATATTATTAATGCAAATATAGATTTAAAAATCTGGTTTGGTCTTTTAACACCATTTATAGTCACAAAGAGCTTTCCACATAAAATATATAAAGAAACTATTAATTCCTGGGAACAGAAAGGATTTGTTTGTTGGCTCCAATGTATCAAAGAACTAAACATTTAGCTATGCAAGTAATAACAACAACATACAAAATTTCACAACAGGCATGGCTAACTTTGCAGAGTATTCTGTCATATTCACAACATTTAAGTAGAATAATTAACAATTCTTCATTTAAAGAAATACCTAAATTTATGAAATACATATATGAAATCATATATAATGACTTTGACATGGGAAACAGTATTTCAAAATTTTACAAAATATTGATAAACTATAAAAACACCCAAAACCTCATATTGGAATATAACAAAAGGACACTCAATACAGTTAACTGAAGATATTAAAACAAATATCTTATTATCGATAACATATACATCCTTTACATAATACTGGAAAGTTTTTAATTGGAATTGCTTGCACAGAGCTTTCTAAACCCCAGACAGAATCAATAAAATTAAAGGAATATGTTGAAGATGTGAGCAAGAGCACGATGCAGATTGGAACCACATTTTCTTTGACTGTATTAAATTTAAGCCATTTTGGAATCGTATTAATAACGTTCTACAAGCTTCATCTAATGAATCATTTTATTTAACTAAAGCTCTTGTATTATTAAATGTGAAAGAATGTCCTCATTTGAATAGGTCAAACATGTATCTAGTAGGGACTATACTTGAAATTTCAAGGAAGTGTATAACAAGAAGATGGAATACAAACACAATACCAACTTTGGAAGACTTATACAGCCTACTGAAGACCGCAGCATTATTGAAAATTAAAATTAAAGAACTAAGAATTTATCCAAAGCCATTTAACAACAATCCTTGGGGAAAAGTCTTATCATTAATTGGCACTATACAATAATTGATCAGACACTCTAATAATGGATTGGACATACTTATAAAATAACTGTATACATTAAGATCTGTTGTAGTATCAGGTTAATGTAAATAGTGTACATAGTTATTTAAGATGTATGGAATTCATTCAAATGTATTTGAAAAATAAAAAATATTTTTTTAGGAAACATTGGTGAAGAAAACAAGAAATATTGTGTGTAAAGTATCCACATTCTGACACTACTGGGTGCCCTGGTGGGTCACTCAAACTTTTATAAATTTTAGGCAGACAAAAGGAATGTGCCATTTTACATTCCTTATTATTAAACACATTATGTATGTCATACAAGGAAAAATAGTTCAGCCTAAAGCCCTTATGTAATAAATCCTTGTATTCTTCCATAGCTCTAAAATATACTTCCTCAGTAATTTTTTCGTATACATTCTCATTATTTAAATGTTTATAGCACATTTGTAAATACTGGGAATAATGAAGAACAACTAACTTGCCTCCCTTACCTGAAGGCTTAAATATTAAATCTTTTCTACAACTAAGATTTTGTAAACTAGTTCTGTGTTTTCTGTCAAATGCTTATAGCAGAGGCACTAGAGAAGAAAGACAGTGTTGGCGTTTTTGTGGATTTTTATTAAAGTGTTTGAAATGTTGGATTTTTTTCATGGTTTTTCTTTCAGGAAGAAATGTTTTGCTGTTACTTTACTGCTTGTTGTCGCTTTGATGATAGGTCTGAGTAGGACAGGCTGTGGGAAGAGCTCTGTAAGAATTTTTCATGCAGACTGATGTGAAGTTCTTTAGACATTTGAGAAAAATGCATAATAGTAAGGGTCTGGAATTTCTCTTCTGGGTTATAATGTTTGTGAAATTCAGAAAGGTGGTTGTGATAATGCTTTTGGGATGAAAGCCATGATGGGTATTAGAGAGGAGGTTGTTATCCTCACAAATTAGTGAAATTTGACACTCCAAATATGGCTGTTCTACTGCAAACTTGACACATAGCAGTAGGTGACAGGTCTATCCAAAACTGCTGAAAATGTTGATGTTAGATGCATAGTACCTCTCATGATATCTCCATTCATATCTGCTTTTAATAATGACAGTAAGGAGACTTAGGTAAACATTAATGGTGGTACCTTATGCAATCAGGGAAGTCAAATGTATGATATGCTTTAGAATACCACTTTCTGATGCTACATTACGATAAGAAACACAATCTTCTGACTTTTGTTTAAGTTGTCTTTTCATATTACTAATATTTTTGTAATGTATGACAATAATACAATGATAATGAAATTTAATGACATGGCCTTTTTACTAAAATGCTGAACTGTTGAAGCTCTTCTGCATCTGTTTGTGGCATTTTGTGTTATAGCTCTAGAGTATGATACTAAAAGTCGTTTTGAGTTTTCTCCCATACTTTCTCCAGAAAAAAACAAAGGATAACTGCAACAAGGGAATGTAAACTGACAATAGAATTCAACAAGTAAAGAAGCTATCTATCTTAGAAGCTCTTCAGTTTTAATGAGATTAATCATGTATTTTCTTCACCTACACACTGATTGTTCTATAAATCATACATGAGATAAAACATTTGTTATACTGCAACCTTCCGAATTTAACATGGAGCTAAATTATAATATACTGGTATAATTGCAGCAATATCCATATATCACAAATGTATATATCTATGGGGAGCATACAGAACATGTCTCTACTGAATCATTCTTGGAAAAACATCATGTGATGCTGCTAAAATGACAACGATTCTGTTTTCAAATTTTCAGCAGTTATATTTATATAAACTGTCTGTTGTTGAAGGCCATTATGTAAATGATTCACATTGTGTTGCAGTTATCTAATTTTCAGATTCATTAGAGTTTTAATATCACATCAGTACTGTTTAAGTGCTCACATTGCAACTCATATTGTTTTAAAAATCAAAACTCTCTATTATAGATAGCAGAAACAGAAAAATGCATGCTTTCAATTTCAAAGTCTGCAAGCTATATTCATCTGTTTTCTATTTCAGGTTCTCTGGATTGCGTTAAGTGCCCAGAAGATCAGTGGACTGATGTAGAGCAGGAAAAATGTATATATAAAACACTAGAGTTCCTGTCTTATGATGACATCTTAGGAGCAGTTTTAGCTACCGTGTCCCTGTGTGCAGCTCTTTTTACTACTGCAATCCTATTTATTTTTATTAGGCATCATAAAACACCAATTGTCAAAGCCAACAACAGTGAATTAAGTTACTTTCTCCTTGTATCTCTCTTACTGTGTTTCCTTTGCCCACTGATTTTTATTGGTTATCCTAATAACTTAACATGCATTTTTAGACAGATGGCATTTGGGTTAATATTTGCCCTTTGTGTTTCCTGTGTTTTAGCAAAAACGGTTATGGTTGTCATCGCATTTAATGCAACTAAACCAAACAGCAGCTTAAGAAAACTTGTTGGTTCTAGATTGTCATATACTATAATAATTGTATGTACCTCTTTGCAGCTGATTGTGTGCATAATTTGGCTAACTGTGCGTCCTCCATTTTCTGAGGAAAATTTTAGAACTCGTACTGGAAAGATCATTGTTGAATGCAATGATGGTTCAACAACTGCTTTCTGGTGTATGTTAGGGTACATGGGAATCTTAGCTAGTATAAGTTTTCTTGTAGCATTCTTGTCTAGGAACTTGCCAGACAGCTTCAATGAAGCCAGATACATCACATTTAGCATGATTGTATTTGTCAGTGTGTGGTTATCATTTATCCCAGCATATGTTAGTACAACAGGAAAATATATGGTTGCAGTTGAAATATTCGCCATAGTGTCATCTGGTATTGGCTTGCTTTCTTGTATTTTTTTTCCCAAATGCTATATTATTCTACTAAGACCACACTTGAATACTAGGGAACATCTTATGGGTAAAGGCATTCAAAAAAACTGACAAAGGGATGTTGTTGCCTGTTGAAACATCTTCCTAAATGCAATTCAAAACACAAACATTGTTAAATAAAGCTTTGGATTATCATTATTTTCAGTAAAAGAAACACAGGAATAGTGTATAGAATCTAAAAGCAATAGGTGTAAGAATACTGTATCTGGTTTGTGTAGAAAAGTTGAGTTAATGTGTAACAGAAATAGCACATATGTATGAGTGCACTTAGCATCTGACAACATCACTACATGATATACCTTGTAAGTCAGACTCATGGCACTTAACCCACATAAAAATATGTACAAAATATAGCAGAAAAAAACTTAAATACATTCTTTGCAGATACCACTGTGATAACACACAGCAGATACAGGAGATATCTCCAAACTGTATAAAATAAATGCCATAGTTACGGCAAATGTTGTGTAAGATAATTGTCATGTAATCAGCTTTCACACAAATTATGAACATTGTCATATTTGGTAGCAGCTTAGAATATATATTTATGTCATCTACAGGTGGACATTTACAGCCAATCTGTAAACTTGCTAGCTTTAGCTCTTGTTCAGCCCACATAATAACTAGATGGTTGCTGCTTTATGTCAGAATTTATTAAGGCAAAGTATAACCCTTAAGAACACATGGCAAAAGAAATCTGCAAACAAATTTACCAGTTTTCTGAACAGTCACATAAAAATCTATTTTACAAGGTCAGTATGTTAACTCAAGCTTGTGTTAACCCCACTATGACCAAATAAGCCATCAACAACATTGCAACAATATTAATCAGATGTGTTGTAATCTTTAGTTTGATAGTACAGAACTACAATAAAATCAATAAACTATCACACTGTCTTGATTTTTTTCTAAAGTTATACTTTATTTTCTAGAAAATATTTCAGTGGCTTCAGAAATATTGCATCTGTGATTACAGCCAAGCTATCACTGCTTACAATCTGTGTATTACAAGCCCACATGTCCAGGCCAGTGTACACGACGTCATGTGTTCAGGTCAGTGTGCATGACAAGGCCATGTGTCCAGGCCTGTGTGCATGACAAGGCCATGTGTCCAGGCCAGTGTGCATGACAAGGCCATGTGTCCAAGCCAGTGTGCATGACAAAGCCATGTGTCCAGGCCAGTGTGAATGACAAGGCCATATGTCCAGGCCAGTGTGCATGACAAGGCCATGTGTCCAGGCAAGTTTGCATGACAAGGCCATGTGTCCAACCCAGCGTGCATGACAAGGCCATGAGTCAAGGCCGGTGTGCATGACAAGGCCATGTGTCCAGGTCAGTGTGCATGACAAGGCCATGTGTCCAGGTCAATGTGCATCACAGGCACAATAGAGACCCCTGGGAAGATCATGTTAGATCAACTTACACCCACAGTGAAGTATGAGTTGCTGTTGTAAGCATGGATCAAGCATTAGCTCCCGTGTTGGTCAGCACTGAATCATAAGTATAGATGGTCATGCTAAGGTGCTGATCTAGCACTGCAACTCAAGGCTACAATATGCAGAAAAATGTCTGTTATACGAAGGTGAGGGAACATTCGCTGCAGTTTCAGACCTGTATATGACTATAATTACAGTAGTTTCATTTTCATCATCCAGGATTAAAAGGAAGGAGGGTAGAGGTCATAGTAGGGACAGATGAAGGCATAGAAATGAACAGAAGACAGCAAAGTGGGATAATGACCAAATCAAGGATTCAGAAACTGGTGGAGAAGGGCGGTATAAGACATACTCAGATATAGCTACCTGAAATACTTGAACTTAGAAAACATGAATTTCAGACAGAATAGGTAGAATCCAGGAAAGTAACAGGATTTCCCAACCTACAACAGAGCTGTCAACATCAGAGTTTCATCAGTCTACATGTACTCTAATGCAAATGTCATGAAAAAAAACCACCTATTTAACCCTAAGGGGAAACTAAACCATTATCACTTTTCAGTTGCAGTCTAACCAACACTTTCTTAACATGGTGAACCATAGAAGCAGTTACACTGAAGCTGTCAAGGAGGCAGATAACAGGCAAATGCTGCACATAGAATGGAAAAAAAAATACAACCCAGGGAGATTTCAACCCTACAATTTGTGCACTGGCACTCTAAAATCACATTATTTACAGGCTGAATAAAGGAAGGAGTCAGACTAAATGCATCAGTTTTACCCAGAATTGTATTAGTGCACTGCTGCATAATGACGCTCAGCTCATTTGCATGACTGATGGCAGTCAATATATATAGCATATGACATTTTTTGACTTCATTGTTGCTATATTATGAGTAGTGTCATTTCTCATTTGTTGTACATGAGTATTGATGGTGATATTTGTACCCATCACGCACAGTATGACCACAGAAAGATAAGTGATATAGAAGCCCTTTTTGGGTATGGGTGTGGTGTGTTTATCTATTTTTTGACCAGATTTAAAGTTGAAAATGGGAGTATAAGAAAGTGAAAAGGGGATGCAGGTAGAACTGAAGGTGATCTAATAGGGAATGAGCAGCATGGAAATTACATCGCAGGAAAATACTGCTTTTGTCAAACAGTTCCCATTTTATTTTATGAGAATGGAAAAGGGGGGAGAAAGGAAGAAAAGTCAGAGGAAGGTGAGCGGGTTACATTAGGTAGCAGTGAAGACAGACATGATTGATAGGGTGTGAGATAACTCAAAGAGGGAGGGGAAACACAATGGTGAAAGAAACATCAGGCAGGCACACAGAGGGAAAACAATGGTGAGGGCAGAACTGAATTGCTTACAGTGCTGGGAGTGGGCATAAAAGGGAGGGGAACACCAGGTAGCGGAAGAGGATGAGGTGTTCACAGCTGCACACTCTGCCAACTGAAACCCCGTAGGAAGGTACGTATCACCCTGGGTATTGTTACCAATTGTCCTTGGCTCAGATGGTGGATCCAGTGCCAGGAAGGTACGTATCACCCTGGGTATTGTTACCAATTGTCCTTGGCTCAGATGGTGGATCCAGTGCCAGGAAGGTACGTATCACCCTGGGTATTGTTACCAATTGTCCTTGGCTCAGATGGTGGATCCAGTGCCAGGCAGGGAAGCAGCTCAACAAGATGCAGTAGCATGTCCTCTATGTGGCCAGTGTGGGCATCCCACCTCCTGTCGATGGAATACCCCACAGTTTTTGTCAGCTGCCAATGGTTCACAAAGGCATCACTTTCACTTGAACTACTACCAGTGGGTACAACTGGATTAGCTTGCAATACAGGGCTACCTAAAGCAGATTGTACTAAAGCAAGTGGTACAGGTAGGGCAGGAGGTGTATTGCAACTATGACTGATTGGGACCCAGCCATACTAGATGCATCTGGTGGTGGTGGTTCTGATGGCACTGCTGCTATACCTGTGGGGGGAGAGCTGAGAGGCCTTGCTGGTGGGATGATTGCAGGTCATTATCCTGCTGCCTGTAACAATAAAAGAAACAAAGAGGAAAAAATAATTAATAAAAAAATGTAAGACAGAAGATAACAACAAAAGGGAAGGGATGAGAGATATACAAATACAGTGAAAAACTATATTATGCGGATCCTCATACAGTGAAACATAAAAATATAAAGTTTTTGACAAAAAAGTACTTATGCATTCAACAAGCCTGCTAGTATGCATAAATACATGTGGGACCTTTACCTAGAGCCACCATCATGTGCAGTTTGACAGATAGAGGATTAATGTGCTGAGCCATTTAGACAGAAGAACAATCGCTGTGGCCACGGATACAGTACTGATGCCTGAGACTAATGTACATATACAAAGGAAACATGTACAGGAAACTATTTCTATAGTATATTGCAAAAATTCTAGTGAAGTGATACTGATGATATTAGATTTTTTGACAATGTAATGATCGTTGTACTGAGACAGACAAATAAGCCTGAAATATCAAGACCACAGAACTGTGCAGTGAGAATTGAATCCACAGTCATCCTCTCTATATACTATCAGAGTCTAAACATCCTGACTTACTTGTCTGTCTAAACAATAAGATGCATGCACAGACATGCACAGACATACTACTAGCATTGAGCAATCATACTGGCAGCAATGGCAGAAGTGGCACTGATGTATGAAACTAATATGTGTTGAATAAATCCCTACTACGGTTAACGTTGAAAGCAAGACACTATGAAGCATGTATACTCACCGTAGTGCTACCTGAGATGCATCAGTCTTCTCTTCTGCAGCAGCCAATTTCTTTTGATCTGTTCATGTTCTATAGACATAAAAAGAGTAATAATATTTGTCATGTATAATGTAAGAAATTGTGTAATATTTGTGAATGGCTTGCAGTGCCAGTTTAAAAGCTGACCTAATATGACATCTGTATTTACAGTATGTAAATGGTGCCTGATGCCTAAGTTTATCCTCCCATCAGCACAAGTGGTCAGGATTATGTCACTTTATGCGACTATAATGGTGACAGCACATTCCTATCTATGTGGGATACCATTTGCACAGGTAACAACCTTGTCCAAGCTATTCCAGGCATCATCCTTATATGAAGGCCTTTTATAGCCTCCTTCAGGAGCCTCAGTTTGTAATCATGATGGAGGAGATGGATAAATATTTTTGTCTTTTTCACACACTTTCACTGTGCTCTAAAAGAAGCTCTATCCTCTCCTTTCCCAACCATGATGTCACATCTTGAAGAATCTCAACAAAACTGGCAGAGAACTGGCACTGAAAACAGTTGTCATGTGTCCCATCTGTTAATTTCAGGCATCAGTGATCAGCTCTTTTACATGGCAGACAGCATCCTCAGAAAATAAAGGTACTGTATTGTTATAGCTTCAATGACATTTCAGTGTGTGAAACATGGCAGTCCACAATTAATAGTGCATGTTATTCAAAAAACATGCTCTGTAGTGACTCCATGTCCAGATGGTTACAGATAGAGTAGCACCTCACCCATTCTCTAAAGACATTGGCTGATTGTGGTTGCACAATGTTGCCTACAGGGACCCAGGCATGTCCATGGTATGGAATAGAAATTTGCACAATGTTTACTAGGTTTGTCCATCACCCAAACTGAGTGATTCAGAAACTATAATGAAATGAGCCTTAATTAGCATAATCATCATACCCAGAGCGGTGAATCTATATGATATAACTGTTATGAGAAGCACAACCTCACTGCACTATGGAAAAAAAAAAACACTTGGTGATTTTTTGAGAATACTTTTCTTCTGGCTAAGATATTTGCTTTCATAAGGTAAGTGCTACTTCTGACAAATTCTTTCCTTTGTACAGTGGTTTCTTTTGAATGTTATTTATTCTACTGCCAATATAGGATGTCAAGTTTGTCAATACTTTTACATCTGTTGGCCAAAGTGTCTTGAGAGACAGTTTACGAGGGTACTGAATTAGGTAGACTGCAGTATTGCTAAGCCAGACGAGATACACAACACACACCCTTGAGTTCATATTCAGAATACTGTTCAGTACTAGGTTTGTGTCTTATGCTTTGCATATATGTCATTAGTAAAAATGTTTGTCACAAAGCTATTGTAATATTCATGTGTTCCTATTCAGTTGCACTTCTGTGATTGTTTTACTGGGAGTATGTGCTCAGTACACATATATACCTGACATTTACTTAAAGATTGTGGATACAGGTATCTGACAGTCTGGTATAAATACACCACACTTTGAGTCCTAGAAGAAAAGTAGTAATGTATGTACAAGTCCTGTACTGGAACACAGCATTTTCTAAAAAAAAAAAAAAAAAAACAGGGAACAAATGCATTATTAGATATGCAATTGATATTCGCCCATAAGCTCAAATTCTCAGATGCTAAAATTCACATATGCTAGAAACACCCACTCCTCAGCTTAAACAAGCAAATAAGACTTCTTGTGAAGTCCTCCAAAACAGACTATGAATCCAAATTAGCTTTCTCAATGAAGGACAACCATAAGGCATTATTTAGTTACATCCGTAACCTATTATTATTTTTTCTGTATTTAAAGTACCTGTGTTTTATTATAACTATTGTGATAATCTCTGTGGAGCTTTTCTCTCCGGGCCTCGGCTGAAACAGGCTCCTTGCCCAGTCGGACTATCCTTGTAAACAACTGTAAAATAAATAAATAAATAAAAGTAAAGGCCCAAATTTGTGCTGAATTGGTAGTTAATGATACCACAAGTAATGAACCAGTGGACATAACTAACCTGTTGGCCAAAAGGTTCTGTGAAAACTTCACTCCTCTGTCCATGTCACATGTACCCATGAAATCCTTATCTTGTATCTCTAAAGAGCAGGTCATAAACACCCTCACTAAGGCCAAAAACCTTACTGGTTCTATGGGAACTGATAACATCCCAAGCTGTGTCCTACATGGACTCCAACAAGAATTAGCAACACCATTGGGTACTCTTTTCAATCATAGTCTAAGCACCGGCTTCATCCCAGCTGAATGGAAAATGGCCACTGTTATTCCCTTGCACAAAGTTGGTGCTTCCACTGACCCCAAAAACTATAGACCTATTAGCCTGACTAGCCTTATCTGCAAGGCCATGGAGCAAATCATCATGGACCTTATCAATAAAGATATAAGTAATCTCCAAACACTTGACCCTACTCAGTTTGGATTTGTCAAAGGGAGATCATGCCAGTTAAACCTGGTGGACTTCTTTGAGGCAGTCATCAGGGCACTGGATGAGTGGAAATCTGTACATACAGCCTACCTAGACTTAGCCAAGGCTTTTGACACTATCCCCCAGTCAGGCATCATTGACAAACTTACCCAGCTAGGTATGAACCCTTATATCATTAGATGGGTCATTAACTGGCTCACTGATAGAACTGATATAGTCAGAGTAGGGGAATCCACATCCAGCAGCAGACCTGTAACCCATGGTGTCCCACAGGGATCAGTCCTGGGACCTCAACTGTTTGGAAGTTATTTCTCCGAAGTACAAGCAAAAAGTGCATGTCTGTGACTGACAAAGTTTACTGATGACTGCAAACTGGGAGCGGTCATAGAATCTCCAAATGATGTCAACATCTTACAAAGGAAGGTCTTACACAAACAAATGACTGGTGCAAAAGACATGGCTTTAAACTCAATGCAAAAAATGTATTATCATCCCTTTCAGTAAGGGTGCTGTTCCTGCCAACTACCACATCAGTAGCAGCAACTTAAGTATGCCTTCAGTGGTGAGAGACCTGGGTACACAGGTTGACAGCAACCTTATCTTTGACCACTTTGTCTCCACAGTAGTAAGAAGGGCATTCTATATTGCTCATCTCATAAGTAATGGTAGTGCCTCCAGAAAAAAAGAAGTTAGAACCTCCCTGTACTCTTCCTTCATCAGGCCAATAGAGTACAATGCCCCTTTTGGTATTTACCTTTTCAAGCACCTGCAGCAATTAGAGAGATCACAAAGGTTCCTCACAAGGAAAATTCAAGGTCTTCAGCATCTCTCCTATGTGGATTGTCTGAAATCACTGTCACTTTATTCTGATTCATACAGGCTATTCAGAGGCACTCTCTGCCTTGCATATAAGGCAATCTCTGACCCTGTTTTATTGGAAATGCTGCATATCTGCAAGTCAAATGGAACACGGGTTACTCGTTCTAAGGAGCTTAACCTGGTATGTGACATTAAAAGAACCTGTTGGAGGGACGGACTTGTCTCCCAGAGGTTATCATACCTTTGGAACAGACTCCCACTTCATGTCAAACAGAGCACCTCACTGGCCCTCTTCAAATGCAATCTGGATGATTAGATGGGTAACCATGAATTCACCTCGGGGGTTTCACCCGTGTCCCTCTTGGACAGTGGCAATAAGTACTGATCATGGAAATAAGGATAGAATTTGGCTAGGATTGAAAGAGCTCTAGGGCCATTAGCCTAGTAACATCCTATGATCCTATAAGGTGGTACTACAGACCCTCTGTCCTTATGGAAGATGGCTCTAAGATGTCTATGCAGCTGACCAGGAATACCATAACCAAGTCTTGACTGAGATTGTCAACAATGTGAATGCAGTGGGTAGTCAAGACTGTGGGTATCAAATAGCCCACCACAGGGCTACCATGGTTCCATCCACAGAACATCTGGCATGGGAAATAAAGGGTAACAGGTAGTGGAATGTCGACTGAACCACCTCTTACAGAGGCAGAGGTGTTTGTAGACTCACTTACTGTGGTTCAGGATGCTGGAGCAGAGCTGGACAGGGCCTAAAAATTATCTTCTATGGATGCCCCAGGTATGTAGTCAGTGTATAAATAGATGCAAGATCCTTTTACCTCTTAATCATCATTAACTTCATGAACTCTGTTTGACTTACAGTATACAGGTACATCATGGATCTAAAAACTCCTTAAAAAAACTAAAACCTACCACCTTAGCAGCTGACAAACTGCCAGCTGATTTTCTGAAAATAGCCGCTGATGCCACTGCATACCTTGTAGCCATTCTTATCAACTGTTCAATATCAGAACATCTAGTCCCTGACATCTGGAAAATTTCTCATATTATTCCACGTCACAAAGGGAGTAGCTCAAAACAGTTAACCAACTATTGGCCTATAGTAATACTCTCACCTCTGTCCAAAATACTGAAAAGATGTACACGCACAAATTGCAGATTATCTCATGATCCACGACCTTCTCACAAACACCCAACATGGTTTCAGGCCCTACCACAGCACCATAACAGCCCTTATGTCTTTCACTCACACAGTAAACAACCATAGAAATAATGGCGACTATGTCTATGCTATCTTCCTTGACCTCTCCATGGCATTTGATATGGTTAACCACAACAAACTCATTAACTCCCTCTCTGAACTTAATCTTAGCAAACCCACTGTTACCTGGTTTAAAAGTTATTTGACAAATAGACAGCAAGCAGTACAGTGGAACCAGGAAGTCTTTCCATTATTGCTAGTCACACTAGGTGTTCCCCAAGGCTCCATCCTTGGTCCTTTAGTTTTCTGTGTTTTCACTAACAACCTCCGTATCTCTACTCTACATGCTTCAGCCATCCAATATGTGGATGACTCAACATTAATCTCTTCTTCTCCTTCCCTCCAAGAACTGCAACTAAAAAACACAAGTCTCCTTCCTCTCCATAGAAGAATGCCTTACAGACTCTCAGCTAATACTAAACCCCAGTAAAACCAAGCTTCTCATATTCCAGCTGACTACTCACACCACTTCAATATCCACATTCACTATAATTTCTAACAACAAAACAACTATCTCTCCTGTTACTCACACCAAACTTCTAGGAGTTGAAATAGACTGTAACATGAAATTTGACATTCACATTTCACTCACCATAAAGAAAGTGCACAAAAAATTAGAGGGACTGCATAGAAACAAACAATACCTTACTGGCAGCACCAGATCAAAAATAGCACAGACACATCTCATATCTACACTTCTATATGCCTCCCCTATCATTAAAAAAAAAAAAAAAAAAAAAAAAAAGCACCAAACCAGGCATGTCCAAGGGTAAGCTTCCGTTGATTTCTCCTGTCCACCTGGTGAATCTGGGCATACTGGGGCAATTTAGCAATTGCCTCATGTACACAGACAACCCTCTCCTCCTACCACCCAACACTACAACCTGTGAGAGATGCACTTACATAGCCAAACTGAAAGCAACGCTCTCTCCACCCAAGATTGTGCTAGACAGTCAAGAGGAGAAGGTTAACACCCGCACTACACCTCAAGCAACACATAGCCCTTCTAAACTCACACCACCAACATCCACACATAACAACACTAAATCCACATATGCAGAGGCCCTTAACTGTAACCTGCCCAAGCAACAAGGACCTCCAAAACTGAAACGCAAACAAACACCAATCACAACCAAAGTGTCACATAGCTCACAACACCAGTGTGCCACCCAGCAACAGCCCCTTAGGCAAGACAACGTACCTAACACTTTAGTCATAGGTGACTCTATAGTCAGGCACACTGATGTCCCACTCACCAGGCTGAACAAGGAGAAAATTACAATGAGCTGCCTGTCGGGTGCCAGGATCCGCCACATTACTCATGCACTGAAGTCACTCCACAACAAGTACAAATATGACTCTGTCATTGTCCATGTTGGAGTGAATGACTTCAGATGGACCTCCCTGGACTACATGAAAAGAGACATGGAAGAGCTCTCGGATCATGTGGCCCAGGCAGGTATGACACTAGCCCTGAGTAGCATCCTGCCTTCACCCAGAATGGTACCACAATATAAGGACAAAATGATTGACTTCAACAATTGGCTAAGCTTCTGGTGTCATTCAAAGGGAATCCAGTATCTGTCTGCCTGGGACGATATGATCAACAGACCACGATGCTTTGCCAGAGATGGTCTGCACCTGTCAGCCTTGGGATTCAGGTTACTGGCTAAGGCTCTTGCCACCCCTATAGTGCCCTTTTTATGCAAAGTTCAAAGGACAAAACCACCACCGTAATAGGTACAGGCATGCAAAATCTGAAGGTAATGCTACTCAATGCTAGAAGTCTAAACCTCAAAATGCACTCTCTCGAGGCACTCCTAAAAGTGGAGAACATTAACTGAGACCTGGTTCAAGGCTCCAGAGAGCACCCCTGCAGTACCAGGCTACAACTCTTACCACACTTTTCGGCTACCAAACCAGGATCTAAACACTAAAGGTGGAGGAGTGTCCATATTCACCAAGGATATTCACACCACCAGGTTAGTTGCCCAACACAACACGTATGAAATTGCAATGCAATCCAAACTGTAGCTTGCCACAGATCCCCCACCATGCCCCAAGATTTTCACTACACCTTTCTAAACATACTGGAAAATATTAATATACAACCAAACACCCTAATACTGGGTGATTTCAACTACCCTGCCATTAACTGGGAAAACTACTCGTGCACCAACACCTTTGCCGAACGGTTCTTGGAATTCATAAATTCCAATGCCCTGGATCAACTAATCAATAGTCCCACCAGGGGCTCCAATATCCTAGACCTGGTCATTACCAACATGGGAAATCGATGCTCCACACCTATGGTCCACCCCCTTGTTGGTCGGGTCAGACCATAAGCTAATCATCCATAACATCCACATCCCACCCCCACCCTCCTGTAAGGAAACATCCATAAAAAACTTCTCCAAGGCCAACTTCATGCTACTCAAGTCAGAAGTTACAAACCTCATGACACCCACGCAGATGGCAACTGAAAGTTTGATTGCTGAGTCCTACACTAAGGCACTGTACGAGCACATCCACTCATGCATGAATCGTGCCATCCCAAATAGAACCAAGATGCTCTCCTCCAAAAAAGGAAGCCAATCTGGTGGTCCCCTGCCATAAACAAACTTTACAATAAAAGGAAAAAACTGTTGCAGAAAAGAGGAAAATCCCAGGATGCAAACAACTCCCTTACCAGCCTCAGTAAGAAGCTGAGGTCCCTCATAAAATCCTCCAAAGCTAGTTATTTAAATAAAATTGCCAAAGATTCCAAAGACAGCCACAAGGCATTCTATAACTATGCCAAGAATCTAAATGGCAATGCTCAGATCAGCTCTGAGCTACAACAGAATGGCATTAAATATACTGATCCCAAGGATATTGCTAATATCCTGGCAGATCGATTCAGTGCAAACTTCACCCCCCTCTCACCCCCTAAATGCCCCATCTCAATACTGGAAGATTGCCAAATTCCGGTAATAACGGCCACACAGGTAAAAAACACACTCTCCATAGCTAAGAATACAGCATCCATGGGACCAGATGACATCCCACGCTGTGTACTACATGAACTACAAAATGAACTGGCACTTCACCTAAGTGTCATGTTTAATCATACCCTTACCTCAGGCTTCATGCCCACTGAGTGGCGCACAGCTACAGTTATCCCGCTCCACAAGGGGGGATCCACCTTGGATCCCAGGAACTACCACCCCATCAGTCTGATGAGCCTGATCTGCAAGGCCATGGAACGTATTATCATAGAACATATAAACAAAGATATTGGCAACCTTAAAACACTGGATCCCACCCAGTTTGGGTTTGTGGAGGGCCGATCTTGTCTCCTGAACCTTATTGACTTCTTCAAATCAATCTCCAGAGCCATGGACGAGGGTAAGGTAGTCCACACAGCCAATCTGGACCTTGCCAAGGCCTTTGACACCATCCCCCACTCTGGAATCATAGATAGACTTACTAAGCTGGACATTAATCCCTATGTCACTCGATGGGTTGCCAGCTGGCTTACTGACAGAACCCACACTGTAAAAGTAGCTGATTCCAAATCCAGCTCCAGACAAGTGACAAGAGAAGTACCTCAGGGTTCAATCCTGGGACCTCTCTTGTTTGGCATCTACTTCTCTGAAGTATAGGCCAACACTAAGGGACTCTGGCTAACAAAGTTTGCAGATGACAGCAAACTGGGAGCCATTATTGAATACCCAAATGATGTTGATACTCTACAAAATGGCCTTACAGAAACAGATGCTTGGTGCCAGAGTCATGGGCTCAAGCTCAATGTCAAGAAATGTATAGCTATCCCCTTTGGGAAAAAAACATGTACCCATGAATTATCACATAGGTGGCAGTACACTAAACACCAAAAGTGTGATAAGAGACTTAGGGACACAGGTGGATAGTGGTCTCACCTTCAATAACCACAGTACCTCAACAGTCAGAAAATCCTTCTATGTGGCACACCTCATCACTAAGGGGTTTTCATCCAGAAAAAAGGAAGTCATTGCCCCACTGTACTCATCCCTCATTAGACCCATTATAGAATACGATGCCCCATTTGGTATGTACCTCTCAAGACATCTGCAACAACTGGAAAGGCAGCAGAAATACCTCACTAAAAGAATCACAGGCCTAAAACAGATGACCTATGCTGACCACCTTAAAAAACTCCAGCTATACTCTGTCGCATGTCGTCTACTCCGAGGCGATCTCTGCTTAACATACAAGGCCATGTCAAACCCAGAGCTGTTGGACATGCTACACTTAAATAAATCCCAATCCCTCAGAGCCACATGCTCCAGGGATCAAAATCTTGTCATCACAATAAACAAAACATGCTGCAGGGATAGATTCCTGACCCAGAGACTCCCCAGACTCTGAAATAGACTGCCCATGCATGTCAAGCAGAGCGCCTCTTTGGCCCTCTTCAAAAGGAACCTTGATGATTGGATGGGAATAAGGAAATTCACCCCGGGGATCATGTCAGTCGCCCTGCTAGACAAGGGTCCAGGGAAGTAAATAGTGTGGGAAGAAATAGCCAGGGAATTGTTATGGCTAGGCTTGTATAGGCCCTAGGGCCGATAGCCTAGTACCAACCTATGAATCTATGAACCAATCTTAGAAACTCAGATATAACTAAACTTGAAACCTGCTATAACAAAATTGCAAACTTTGCCACCAATTGCTCACAACTCACACACCACTGCTCAGTCCTTAAATAACTCAACTGGCTTGAACTTCCCCATATTCTCCTTGGGTCTATATTATAACATCAGAGTCTAAAAACTTTGAATGTTATAATATCAAACCCATTCAATCGAAACACGAGAAAACTGAACAGTCAGAATAGCAAATATTTTCTCAGGGAAAAAATTTGCTGTTCCGACAAACATACACACAACACAAGCACACCAAAATAAATAATCCACACACATACACTTCACAAAACCCTACACTAAACCAGACTTACACCACTATCCACTTACCTTAACCCAACCCTAACCCTAAGGTCCCCAACTATCGCACACTTACTTTACCTGCTCCCTAACCCTAACTCACCTACCCCACCCTAACCCTCACGTCCACACAATCGCACACTTACCTGACCCGCGCCTTAACCCTAACTCTCCTAACCCACGCCCAATTGCACACTCACCTTCATTCACACACTTACCTTAACCCAGTCTGTAACCTTCGCTCCACAATTGAGGAAATAGCGATGCTGCAGAAACGGCCCACTGAATACTTTCCCTAGGAAAGTATTCAGTGTTCTGTAGCTTTGCTATTTCCAGTGTTCACTCTACTGGGTTCGATAGTATAACATTTGAAGTTTTTAGACTTTGATGTTATATTATAGACCAATTCTCCTTTACCAGCAACTTATACTAACTCATAAATTCTTTACAATCCCAAGAAAACCTCTGCATTGCAAAACCTAATATAAGCCTACTCCGGTACTAGGGTCCTTCGCTCCTTCAAGACACTAAAGCCAACAACTCTGCAGGTATCTCTCTTTACTCAAACTTTATAGCCAAAAAATTAAACATCCTGCTCACTCATATATCAGCCATGACATCCTTAGCTCAGTTTAAAAAATCCATAAAAACACACCTCCAAGACAATTGGATTTGTAAGTGTGACACCCCAGGCTAGTCTAACTCCATCTTCTTCTTGCTCACACAGGATAGTTACTCCTCCCTTATCTACAGGCAGCAGACCTCTCTTTATCTTGCAAGTATCACTTCTTCTTACACCTCTCTTCCTCTCAAAAGTTCCTCCTCTTCTAAGTATATACACTTGTGAAATACTTCATATTATAATACTATATCTTATGGATATTAATCAATTGTACAGCTTAAGATGTTTCATCTTTTGTAGCTGTATAGTGTTCTTATTTTATCCTAACAATAGCTGTACATGTTAAAGCATTATTATCCAAATATGATTAGATATAAGATGTTATAGTGCTATGCTTCTGTACCTGTGAAATTGTACTTTATTATTCTGTGTTACATGTGGAATGTTTCTCCCCAAGCCTCAGCTGAAAAAGGACTTGTGTTCAGTCGAAGTTTCCTGGTAAACAAATGTAAAATAAATAAATTAATTAATTAAAATAAAAGATACAACCATATGCACAAGGCGTGATCATGATATTAGCTTTTACCATGTTTATAATGGTAAACATATCATTTGCATGTGTAGTTGTGTTCCTGAGTAATTCTTACACTCAATATATTGTGCTTTGGTGTGTTCACAATTGATTCTTTATCTAGCAACATCTGTCACCATCTGATGTTGGAGGATTTGGGGCTTCTGACAATGATGGCAGGGATGAGCTGACACATTGTAGGGAGGTGCATTTGACACAGGGGAGTATGCCCACTGCATTCTCGGCACAGGCCATGTGCACAGTTTCTATGACTGTGGATAACCAGGCTACACAAACATCAAGGGGAAGACAGGATGATGGGGATACTATCAATCAATGAAGTATGCTGACCCACAGTAGATCTATGTCTGAATCTTCCCCTAGCATTCATTGGCAGGGAGGTCCACATAAGGGGGTTGGTAATAGTGCTCACCAGAGTCATGGTTACAGCCCTACCCCTGAGGTTGGTGTGTCAGTGACTGCAACCCAAAATGTGTGCAGGACCATCATGAAGGCATAAGCTAGCGCCACCACAGTCATGACAGAGATAATGATGGTGATCCAGGCTGTGCAAATCCTATATGTTTGATACTATCTTCTCTGGCTCACCTGCCAGGGGTGAGCGCCCTTCCTCATGTCCAAGTATCTGCTACATCCACAGCTGGCAGCCAACATGGTCATCAATGTGTGAGATTCCACTCCAGCAGTGGTATTGGTCCCATACCAGCTTCTTTTGTGGAGGTGCCTACTCACAGGAGAGGGCTTGCCTGTGACTGTGACCATCATCATACTGGCACATCTCCTAGCAGAAATGGGGTGAGGTCACATGGCACATCATCATCTAGCCAGGGTTGTATACAGCCAGTGCAACTCCTTGCAGAGCCACCTTCCATCAGTGGGGTAGTGCACTCAGTGATGAACCCTCTGTCACACATGTCCTGAACAGTCCAGGAGGCCAAGCCACAGTACTGCACCAACTGTTAAGGCTGCATTCCCACATACACACACTCACATCACCACAGCCGCCAGCACAGCACAATCATCAACTGCACCCGTCTTGACTTAAACCCCAATACACTTGGCACTTCCCCTAAAAGCACTTTTTTTTATGAACCTCAGCATTCACACTCACACATTTTGCTGCAAAAGACATGCACTCCTGTACTCCCTTCTCCATGTATGAAAATGATAATGACTGTGCCCTGACCTTTTATATTGGTAATTGGGCTGCCTATGTCATCTAGACAGAGTAGCCAGACTATGCATAGGTAAGCAGAGCCTTGTTTTTTTGTGTATTATTTTTTTTCTGTAGTGTAGATGCTTAACTCTTGTTTATTATATTGTGAATCTGTATGCAATATGCTGCCTCTTTGCTAGTGCCATGTCACACTGCACACACCACTGTCTGTTATGATCATCCCCTGCTGATGACTTCTTCTCTGATTCCACTGACTCAGCTTCCCCTACTTGTTGTGTAGGGAATGGCTAGCACTGGAAGAGGTCATCCTTCTGTAAATGGTTCATAAGTATAATCTTGAGTAGTATTTCACATAGAATCAGTATTTGGCACATGTGATAAGGTCGGACTGCAGGGATCCACCAGATGAATCCAAACAGCATGCCTTCAACAGCCCAAACCCATGTTCAGTAATGTTTCTGGTCTGTGATAGTGCACAGTAGTAACCCTGGTCTGTATGATTGTGTGAATTTGTTATGGGTGACATAAGCCAGGGTTTCAGGGCATATCTAGCCTTTCCTAATGAGATTTCCCTGTGGGAAGTCATCCCTCACAAATTGTTGGTAGAGGTCATATGTACGCTGTATGCAGGAGTCATGAAAACTGCATCAGTGGCCTTTGTACATATTGTAGAATCTATCCCTCCGGTATGTTCTGTTTATTGTGGTGACAAGGTTTAGGTCCTTAGAGCGTGTAGCTCAGAGGGATTGAGATTTCTTTAAGTGGAGCATGTCCAACAGCTCTGGGTTTGACATATCTTTGTATGTTAGGCAGAGATCGCCTATGAGTAGGCGATATGCGGCAGAGTAAAGCTGGAGTTTTTTGAGAAGGTCTGCGTAGGGCATCTGAGGCCAGTAATCCTCTTTGTGAAGCATTTCTGTGGCCTTTCCAGTTGTTGTAGCTATCTTGTGCTTGTACTCTATAATGGGTCTATGAGCGAGGAGTAGAGAGAAACAATGACCTCTTTTTTCTGGATGAGAAACCTTTTGTGATGAGGTGTACCACATAGAAGGATTTCCTGACTACTATGGTGATGTGATTATCAAAGGAGAGACTACTGTCCACCTGTGTCCCAAGGTCTCTTATCACACTTTCGGTGTTAAGTATACTACCACCTATGTTGTAGTTCATGGGTACAGAGTTTTTACCAAAGGGGATGACAATGCACTTTTTGGCATTGAGTTTGAGGCCATGGCTTTGACACCAGGCATCTGTCTCAGCGAGGCCCTTTTGTAGGATATCCACATTGTTAGTAGTTTTGATTATGGCTCCTAGTTTGCAGTCATCAGCAAACTTTGTTAGTCAAAGACCTTCTGTGTTAGCCTGTACTTCAGAGAAGTAGATACCAAACAAGAGAAGACCCAGGACTGAACCCTGTGGTGCTCCACTTGTCACTGGTCTGAAGTCGGATTTGGAATCTGCTACTTTCACAGTGTGGGTTCTGTCAGTGAGCCAGTTGGCAACCCATCTTGTGACATAGGGATTTATACCTAGTTTAGTGAGTTTATCTACAATTCCAGAGTGGGGGATGGTGTCGAAAGCCTTGGCAAGATCTAGATAGGCAGTGTGAACCACCTTATCCTCATCTACGGCTTTGGTGACTGCTTTAAAGAAGTCTATCAGGTTTAGGAGACATGAGCTGCCTTTTACAAACCCAAACTAGGTGGGGTCCAGAGTTTGGAGATTACCAATGTCTTTGTTTATAAGTTCCATGATGATATGTTCCATGGTCTTGTAGACCAGGCTTGTCAGGCTAATGGGGCGGTAGTTCCTGGGGTCCGTGGTGGCTCCCCCCTTGTGGAGTGGGATAACCGTCACTGTGCGCCATTCAATGGGCACAAAGCCTGAGGTGAGGTTATGATTGAACATGGTACTTAGGTGGGGTGCCAGTTCATTCTGTAGTTCATGCAGAATGCAGCCTGGGATGTTGTCTGGTCCCATGGATGCTGTGTTCTTGGCTTTGGTGAGTGTGGTTTTTACCTGTGCAGCCGTGATTACAGGAACTTTGCATTCTTCCGGTATTATAGGTGGGCTTTTTAGGGGGTGAGAGGGGGGGGAGTTAGCACTGAACCTATCTGCCAGGATGTTGGCAATATCAGTTGGGTCTGTATATTTAGTGCCATTGTGCTGTAACTCAGAGCAGATCTGAGTGTTGCCATTGAGATTCTTGACATAGCTATAGAATGCTTTGTGGTTGTCTTTAGAATCAGTGGCGATTTTGTTTTCATAACTAGCTTTGGAAGATTTTATCGGTGATCACAGCTTCATACTGAGGCTGACCAGGGAGCTCCTCCACTCATGGGATTTTACTCTCTTTTGCAACACTTTCTTCCTTCTGTTGTACATTATGTTTATGGCAGGGGACCACCAGATTGGCTTCCTTTTTTTGGAGGATAGCATCTTGGTTCTGTTTGGGATAGCACAATCCATGCACTAGTGTAAGTGCTTATAAAGGGCAATTTTGTAGGATTCAGTAGTCGTAACTGTATTGTCCATCTGCATCTGTCATGAAGTTCACCACTTCTATCTTAAGAAGCATGAAGTTGGCTTTGGAGAAATGTTTTACCATGGTTTCTTTAATGGGGGGTGGGGGCAGGATGTGGACATCTAGGGTAATTAGCTTATGGTTGGATCTGACCAATAAGGCATTGACTTCAGATGTGGAACACCAATCACTCATGATGGTAATGACTAGATCTAGGATATTATTGCCCCTGGTGGGGTTGTGGATAAGTTGATCCAGGAGATTGGAGTTTATGAATTTCAGAAAGCGTTGAGCGAAGGAGTTGGTATACGAGTAGTTTTCCCGGTTAATGGTGGGGTATTTGAAATCGCCCATTATTAGGGTGTTTGGTTGAATCCTAATATTTTCCAATACATCAAGAAAAGAGGAGTGGGAATCCTGGGGCATGGTGCGGGATCTGTAGCAATCTACAATTTGGATTGCAGTTTTTCCCAGAGTTAGTTGCACTTGGATAACCTCGGCTGCATTATGATGAGCAGCTAGCCTGGAGGTGTGGATATCCTTAATGAATATGGACACACCTCCGCCTTTGGTGTTCCGGTCCAGGTTACATGGCCGAAAAGTGTCGTTTGAGTTATAGCCTGGTAGTGCAGGGGTGCTCTCTGGAGCCTTGAACCAGGTCTCAGTCACTGCACAGATATCAATGTTCTCCATTATAACAAGTGCCTCGAGTGAGTGCATTTTGAGATTTAGACTTCTAGCATTGAGTAGCATTACCCTCAGTTTTTGATTGGCTGGTTTACTGAATGAAGCCAATCAGCTTCCCACTGTAATCTAAAGACTTTTTTCCCTCTTTTGTGATAAGAGCTGGGTTGGGGTAGGGACTTGTATTTGGTGGTGCATGATTGGCTGGTTTAAAGGAGCGAACAAATTTGGTTCCTACATTAATCCAAATACTTTTATTTATTTATTTTATACAATACACTTGAAGAACTGGGGGTGAAGAGCAATTTCATGAGGCCAGCACAGGATACTAGTTGAGCCAGGTATGCCTCTGCACACATGCACATCCAGTTTAAAATTTTTGCCAGATCAAATATGCAGACAATGATACAGATTTCCATACTGGATCAGTATAGGCCCAGGTTAACAATGGCCCCATCCAGTACTGTTAGCCAACAGGGTGCTGGTGGAAATTGGGCTACTGTTGGCTGAAGGAGAAGGAGAAGAAGAGGGGGAAGGCATGTTCAGAGGCAGGAGGAGAAGAGGAAAGTTAGGAGTGTGGAAGTGAGGGTAGGAACTTTGAATGTTGGCAGTATGACTGGTAAAGGCAGAGAGCTAGCTGATAATGATGGAGAGAAGTAAGGATGACATATTGTGTGTGCAAGAGACCAGATGGAAGGGGAATAAGGCCAGGTGTATTGGAGGTGGGTTCAAATTGTTCTACCATGGTGTGGATGGGAGGAAAAATGGGGTAGGTGTTATCCTGAAGGAACACCATGGCAAGAGTGTTTTAGAGGTGAAAAGAGTGTTGGCTAGGGTGATGCTTATGAAGTTGGAAATTGATGATGTAATTATGAATGTTGTTAGTGCATATCCTCCACAAGTTGGTTGTGTAATGGATGAGAAAGACCAATTTTGGAGTGAGTTGGATGATGTAGTGGAGAGTTACCCAAGGGTGAGAGAGTGGTGATTGGAGTGGATTTCAATGTGCATATTGATGAAGGGAAAAGAAGGGATGAGGAGGTGATGGGTAGGTATGGTGTTAAGGAGAGGAATGCAGAAAGTCAGATGGCAGTGGATTTTGTGAAAAGGATGGACATGGTTGTGGTGAATATGTATTTTAAAAAGAGGGAGGAGCATATGGTGACGTACAAGAGTAGAGGATGATGCACACAAGTGGATTATACCCTATGCAGGAGGGCCAGTCAGAAGGAGATTGGAGACTGCAAAGTGGTGACAGGTGAAAGTGTAGTTAGGCAACATAGGGTGGTGGTCTGTAGGATGATGCTGGCGATCAAGAAGAAGAGGATGAAAGTGAGGGCAGTGCCAATAATCAAATGGTGGAAGTTGGAAAAGGTTAACTGTAAGGTGGAGTTCAGCAAAGAGTTACGACAGGCAGTGGATGGCAGTGAAGAGTTACCAGATAGCTGGGCAGCCACAGCAGAGGTGGTAAGGGAGACAGCTAGAAAGGTGCTTAGTGTGACATCTGGACAGAGGAAGGTGGACAAGGAGACCTGGTGGTGAAATGAGAAAACACAGGAGAGTATACAGAAAAAGAGGTTGGCGAAGAAGAAGTGGGATTGTCAGAGGGATGAAGAAAATAGACAGGAGTACAAGGAGATGAGGAGTATGGAAAAAGAGAGAGGTGGTGAAGGATAAGGATAAGGCATATGATGAGTTATATGAAAGGCTGGCCACTAAGGAGAGAGAAAAGGACCTGTACCGATTGACTAGACAAAGGGAGAGAGATAGGAACGATGTGCAGCAAGTTAGTGTGATAAACAGTAACCAGGGAAATGTACTCACAAGCGAGAAGAGTGTGTTTAGCAGATGGAAAGAGTACTTTGAGTGGCTGATGAATGAAAAGAATGAGAGGGAGAGAAGGTTGGATGATGTGGCGATAGTGAATCAGGAAGAGCAATGGATTAACAAGGAGGAAGTAAAGATAGCTATGAAGAGAATGAAAAATGGAAAGGTTGTTGGTCCAGATGACATACTTGTTGAAGCATGGAATAGTTTAGGAGTGATGGCAGTGGGGTTTTTAACCTGATTGTTTAAGGAAATATTGGAAAGTGAGAGGATACCTGAGGAGTGGAGAAGTGTATTGGTATCAATTTTTAAGAATAAGGGTGATGTGCAGAGGTATAGTAACTACAGAGGAATAAAATTGATTAGCCACAGCATAAAGTTATGGGAAAGAGTAGTGGAAGCTAGGTTAAGAAGCGAGGTGAAGATTAGTGAGCAGCACTACAGTTTCATGCCAGGAAAGAGCACTACAGATACGATGTTTGCCCTGAGGGTGTTGATGGAAAAATCAGAAGGAGTTGCATTGTGTATTTGTGGACTTAGAGAAAACATATGACAGAGTGCTTAGAGAGAGTTGTGGTACTGTATGAGGAAGTCAGGAGTGGCAGAGAAGTATATAGGAGTGGTACAGAATATGTACGAGGACAATGTAACAGTGGTATGGTCTGCAGTAGGAGTGATGGATGCATTCAAAGTGGAGGTGGGATTACATCAAAGATCAGCTCTGAGCCCTTTCTTATTTGCAATGGTGATGGACAGGTTGATAGATGAGATCAGACAGGAGCCCCCGTGGACTATGATGTTTGCAGATGACATTGTGATTTGTAGTGACAGTAGGGAACTAGTTGAGGAGACCCTGGAGAGATGGAGATATGCTCTAGAGAGGAGAGGAATGAAGGTCAGCAGGACTAAGTCAGACTATATGTGTGTGAATGAGGGGTGGACAGCAGAATGGTGAGAATGCAGGGAGTAGAGTTGGCAAAGGTGGATGAGTTTAAGTACTTGGGATTAACAGTTCAGAGTAATGGTGAGTGCGGAAGAGAGGTGAAAATGAAAGTACAGGCAGGGTGGAGTGGGTGGAGAAGAGTTTCAGGAGTGATTTGTCACAGACAGGTATCAGTAAGAGTGAAAGGAAGGTCTACAAGATAGTATATGGGTCAGAGATGGCGGCACTGAGGAAAAGACAGGAGTCATAGCTGGAAGTGGCAGAGTTAAAGATGTTAAGATTTGGATTGGGTGTGACGAGGATGGACAGGATTAAAAATGAATATATTAGAGGGTCTACTCAGGTTGGACAGTTTGGATACAAAGCCAGAGAGGTGAGATTGTGTTGGTTTGGACATGTCTTGAGGTGGGATGCTGGGTATATTGGGAGAAGGATGCTAAGGATGAAGCTGCCAGGTAAGAGGGAAAGTAAGGTTTATGGCTGTGGTGAGAGAGGACATGCAGGTGATTGGTGTGACAGAGGAAGATGCAGAGGACAGGAAGAAATGGAAATAGATGATCCACTGTGGCAACCCGTAGTAGGAGCAGCCAAAAGAAGAATATATATATATATATATATATATATATATCTTTATATAAAAAATATAAGCAGACACATGCGCACATGAATGCACACACACATGTATATGTGTGTGTGTGTGTGTGTGTGTGTGTGTGTGTGTGTGTGTGTGTGTGTGTATATGGTTGCACTGTGTTTTGTTGAACATTAATTTGGTTGACTTTCAGGTGACTGAGCCCAATTCATTGCATGTTTGTTTTGTTAAGAGGGTCTTCACAGAATGCAGGACATTTTTCCCCCGTAGGACAAATGTTAAGCCCATTTCCTATGGTAGTAGAACAGGCTGTGCAGGGTGTTCTGTTCTTGCCCATGTGTTGGACTCATGTTAAAACTCATTTTGGTGTTTTAGTAGAATGGGATGTGATGTTTAGTTTTCGGTAGCATTGCATACATACATGTATCTCTCTCTCTCTCTCTCTATATATATATATATATATATATATATATATATATATATATATATATATAGATATATAATACAAAGGGTAAAAATGTCACACATAAACTGCAAGAAATGCCCAAACAGGCTAAAGTTTTAACTGTGTAGTACCTTAAAGCTGTAGTGGAGGTGTATGGGATATACTATACAGATGATCCCTTAAAGGCATATGAGTGTTTTATCTACATGACTTCTGAATGCCCATAATGTTTTACTTTTTAAGTCTTTATGAGAGCATTCAGTCCAATAAGGCCAAATCCCACTAGCTGTAGACATGCCACATTTTGGATTTTTTCTGACCTTGTCAGATCATCTTAAATGTATTGCATGGCTATAGTTTAAAATCAAGCCTGATGTCCATGACCATTAGGGTGACTGCAAGTCATCTCAAATAACAAACAAACACACACTCACACTCACACACACACACACACACACACACACACACACACACACACACACACACACACACACACACACACACACACACACACACATATATATATGTGTGTGTGTGTGTGTGTGTGTGTGTGTGTGTGTGTGTGTGTGTGTGTGTGTGTGTGTGTGTGTGTGTGTGTGTGTGTGTGTGTGTGTGTGTGTGTGAGATTATTTATTTCAGCAAATATCTAAAGGTTTATAGGTTTATAGGTTTATAGGTTGGTACTAGGCTATCGGCCCTAGGGCCTATACAAGCCTAGCCATAACAATTCCCTGGCTATTTCTTCCCACACTATTTACTTCCCTGGACTCCTGTCTAGCAGGGTGACTGACATTATCCCCGGGGTGAATTTCCTTTCTCCCATCCAATCATCAAGGTTCCTTTTGAAGAGGGCCAAAGAGGTGCTCTGCTTGACATGTATGGGCAGTCTATTCCAGAGTCTGGGGCGTCTCTGGGTCAGGAACCTATCCCTCCAGCATGTTTTGTTTATTGTGATGACAAGATTTTGATCCCTGGAGCGTGTGGCTCTGCGGGATTGGGATTTCTTTAAGTGTAGCATATCCAACAGTTCTGGGTTTGACATGGCCTTGAATGTTAAACAGAGATCGCCTTGGAGTAGACGATATGCGACAGAGTATAGCTGGAGTTTTTTAAGGCAGTCAACACAGGGCATCTGCATAGGCCTGTGATTCTTTTAGTGAGGTATTTCTGTGGCCTTTCCAGTTGTTGCAGATATCTTGAGAGGTACATGCCAAACGGGGCATTGTATTCTATAATGGGTTAGTGAGGGATGAGTACAGTTGGACAATGACCTCCTTTTTTCTGGATGAAAAGCCCTTAATGATGAGGTGTGCCACATAGAAGGATTTCCTGACTGTTGTGGCGATGTGGTTATTCAAGGTGAGACCACTGTCCACCTGTGTCCCTAAGTCTCTTATCACACTTTCGGTGTTTAGTGTACTGCCATCTATGTGATAATTCACCGGTACATGTTTTTTCGCAAAGAGGATAACTATACATTTCTTTGCATTGAGCTTAAGCCCATGGCTCTGGCACCAAACATCTGTTTCTGTCCTTTTGTAGAGTATCCACATAATTTGGGGATTCAATAATGGCTCCCAGTTTGCAGTCATCTGTGAACTTTGTTAGCCATAGTCCCTTAGTGTTGGCCTGTACTTCAGAGAAGCAGATGCCAAACAAGAGAGGTCCCAGGACTGAACCCTGAGGTATTCCACTTGTCACTTGTCTGGAGCTGAATTTGGAGTCAGCTACTTTTACAATGTGGGTTCTGTCAGTAAGCCAGTTGGCAACCCATCGAGTGATGCAGGGATTAATGCCCAGCTTAGTAAGTTTATATATGATTCCAGAGTGAGGGATGGTGTCAATGGCCTTGGCGAGGTCTAGATAGGCTGTGTGGACTGCCTTGCCCTCGTCCATGGCTCTGGAGGCTGATTCGAAGAAGTCAATAAGATTCAGGAGGGAAGATCGGCCCTTCACGAACTCAAACTGGGTGGGGTCCAGTGTTTTAAGGTTGCCAATGTCTTTGTTTATAAGTTCCATGATAATACATTCCATGGCCTTGCAGATCAGGCTCGTCAGACTGATGGGGCGGTAGTTCCCAGGATCCAAGGTGGATCCCCCCTTGTGGAGTGGGATAACTGTAGCTGTGCGCCACTCAGTGGGCATGCAGCCTGAGGTGAGGGTATGATTAAACATGACACTTAGCAATATCCTTGGGATCAGTATATTTAATGGCATTCTGTTGTAGCTCAGAGCAGATCTGAGCATTGCCATTTAGATTCTTGACATAGTTATAGAATGCCTTGTGGTTGTCTTTGGAATCTTTGGCAATTTTATTTAAATAACTAGCTTTAGAGGATTTTATGAGGGATCTCAGCTTCTTACTGAGGCTGGTAAGGGAGTTTTTTGCATCCTGGGATTTTCCTCTTTTCTGCAACAGTTTTTTCCTTTTGTTGTAAAGTTTGTTTATGGCAGGGGACCACCAGATTGGCTTCCTTTTTTTTGGTGGCGAGCATCTTGGTTCTATTTGGGATGGCACGATTCATGCATGAGTGGATGTGCTCATACAGTGCTTTAGTGTAGGACTCAGCAGTCAAACTTTCAGTTCCCGTCTGCATGGGTGTCATGAAGTTTGTAACTTCTGACTTGAGTAGCATGAAGTTGGCCTTGGAGAAGATTTTATGGAGGCCTTACTGGGGGGTCGGGGTGGGATGTGGATGCTAAGGCTGATTAGCTTATTTATTTATTTATTTTATTTTACATTTGTTAACCGGGCTAGTCTAGCTGGATATATTTCCATTTTCAGTAGAGGCCCGGGGAGAAAAGCTCCACACAGAAATACACATAAAAAGAAAAAAACCTTATAATTAAAAAGCAATTACAATAATAACAAATGGCAATATAACAGGGGCGGCTCGTGGCATAGGGCTGCCGGACTGCAGCCCCCTCAAAAATAAAAAAAGAAAAATAAAAAAAAATATTTTTTTAAAATTCGCGGACTTCGCGCATAGACCGAGTCCCGACTTAAGGCAGCCCGGCCGTCCCCATAGGGGGACACAAGGAGACGTCTGTGCACTTTTACAGTGCACAGACCCACCAGGATTATGGGACGCGTCCGGACTGCAAGAGGAGCAGCAGGGACTCGGGACAGAGCCTTAGGGATCTCGTCGGCGTCGGGAAGGAGCATTGGGATCTCGCGGGTCTTCAGTATTGCGCGGGAAGGATGTATGTACGGACGTTAACTCTGGATGTATTCATTCAGGTAAGGTGCCTTTTAATTTACTATGTTCATTTTTATTGAGTTTGTGCTTTTTAATTTACAATGTTTATTTGCTTTACTGGAGTTTGTGTATGGTGCTTGTGCTTTACTGGAGTGTGTGTGTGTGTGAAAATGCCCCAGGTGCTTATGGTGGTGTGGTAGGGAATGCCTCAGGCTTGAACTGGTGGTGTGGTAGGGAATGCCTCAGGCTTGAACCCTGTACCCTGTATGCAGGTGTTAAAGACTTGAGTTCCCTACCCACCACCATTTGTAAAAAAATTTCAGATTTTTACCTCATATTCGATCTGATCTGTTCCTCATAATATCTGTGGTTTGTAAATGTTGCCATGCTTGATATTTGATGGTGTAGTAGTAGCATTGTTGCCTCACAGCTGCAGGTTCTTGGGTTTTATTCTTGGCTGGGGTTCCTTCTTTGTGGGGTCTGTATCTTCTCCCTGTGTTTGTGTGGGTTTGCTTTTGTGCCCTCCCATGTTACAAAGACATGTCTGCATTATTTCTTCCTGGGCCTCTGCTGAAAATTGTTTATTTGTTCCAAGTCAGACTGTCCTGATTAAAAAATGTTAAATAAAATTGACAGGCATTTGAATTTCAGACTTAAGGGTTTCTGAATGCTTAATTCCTTGCGTATTTGATGGTGCAGTGGTAGTATTGTTGCCTCACAGCTATAGGTTTTCTGGTTTGATTCTTGGTTGGGGTGGCTTCTGTGTGGAGTCTGCATCTCCTCCATGTGTTTGTCTGGATTTGCTCTGGTGCCCTGCCATTTTACAAAGACGTGTCTGCAGTTTTAATCCCTGCTGAAAATTGGTTTTGTTCTGTCCGCAGTAAAATTGACAGGCATTTGAATTTCAGACTTCAGGTTTCTGAATGTTTAATTCCTTGCATAATTGATGGTGCGGTGGTAGTATTGTTGCCTCACAGCTATAGGTTTTCTGGTTTGATTCTTGGTTGGGGTGGCTTCTGTTTGGAGTCTGCATCTCCTGCCTGTGTTTGTGTGGATTTGCTCTGGTGCCCTGCCATTTTACAAAGATGTGTCTGCAGTTTTAATCCCTGCGTCTCTGCTGAAAATTGTTTTTGTTCTGTCCGCAGTAAAATTGACAGGCATTTGAATTTCAGACTTAAGGGTTTCTGAATGCTTAATTCCTTGCGTATTTGATGGTGCAGTGATAGTATTGTTACCTCACAACTATAGGTTTTCTGGTTTGATTCTTGGTTGGGGTGGCTTCTGTCTGCATCTCCTCCCTGTATTTGTGTGGATTTGCTCTGGTGCCCTGCCATTTTACAAAGACGTGTCTGCAGTATTAATCCCTGCATCTCTGCTGAAAATTGTTTTTGCTCTGTCCGCAGTAAAATTGACAGGCATTTGAATTTCAGACTTCAGGTTTCTGAATGTTTAATTCCTTGCAGATTTGATGGTGCAGTGGTAGTATTGTTGTCTCACAGCTATAGGTTTTCTGGTTTGATTCTTGGTTGGGGTGGCTTCTGTGTGGAGTCTGCATCTCCTCTCTGTGTTTGTGTGGATTTGCTCTGATGCCCTGCCATTTTACAAAGATGTGTCTGCAGTATTAATCCATGCGTCTCTGCTGAAAATTGTTTTTGTTCTGTCAGTAGTAAAATTGAACGCATTTGAATTTCAAACTTCATGTTCTTCAGAATACATAGTAGCACAACCTTTTTCTAGCAATTTTCTAAGTTTATAAGATGAATATTTTAAATTTGTCCCTATTTTTGGGACTGTATTCCCCATTATTGGCTTCCAGGTTTTTGTGCTAAGGTTGACAGCTATGGCAAGAACTGAATTCACTGAATATGGACTGTAGAATTGTGCATATTTACTGATAAAGGTGCACTGTAGAATTGTGCATATTTACTGATGGTGGACTGTAGAATTGTGCATATTTACTAATAATGGTGGACTGTGGAATTGTGCATATTTACTAATAATGGTGGACTGTAGAATTGTGTATATTTACTAATAATGGTGGACTGTGGAAGTCTGAGTAGACTTTTTATGATAAATGTTCTCAACTGGGCAGTTTTGCCATTATGGGTGCATATGTTTTGTTTCATTGCTTACTGGAAAAATGTTCAAAACAAATTTAAAACACCCTCTAACAAGTGTACTGTATTGTACAAGGAATATAATTTTAGTACAATGAGGAAGGTGTATCAAAGAGCACATGTATGTTTCATATGCAAGGGGCCTATGATTGAAAACAGCCCAAAATTAATCTTTATCTGCCACTGGCAAAATGTATTTTCTTTGAATGTGGGTTTCAATGCTGTTTCAATGAATGTGAGTTTCAAGGGCAGAGAAGTTTTAATGCTAAGTTTTCATTGTGAGACTGCATTGCTTTGTTTAACAGATGACTTAATGTTTGTGCTGTAAAATACAAAATAAAACTTTCAAATGAAGTCCAATCATTGAAGTAAAGCAGTATGCACATTAGTGTTTATGGTGAATGGAGTGAAATAGCCAAGTAATGGTTAATTGGAATGGCTGCAGAGGCTCCAGTTCAACCATTATTTTGTCAGGGGAAGGGCAGCAAACTCAGACAGGCCCAGCTGAACTATACCTCCCAACTGTCCAGATTTTCAAAGAATGAATAGATTTTTGCTTCTTATTTTTGGTTTGTTGTTCATAAAATTTGTAGTTTTAATTCCTAAATGATTTGCCAGAAGTCACTAAATAATAAGTTTCAGACTTCATAACCTTCATAAAATGCATGTTAATGTAAGAGCCGTTCTATCAACTGACTCAATTTATACAAGCGCAATTTTAGTACTGTTTATATGTGCCCCCAATATATTTGGCCTTGTTCAGATTTACTGCATTAACAGGTTGAGAGGTACATGCAAATAAATTGCTTTATAGAATTAGGCATAGCCAACCTCTCAACTGTCCCCAATTTTTGGCTCAAAATGTTGCTCTTCCCCTAATAATCCCTCCGCAAAATAGCAATTTTGGAAGAAAACATGGAGGGTTTACAATTAAGAAATAACTGTAATAATCAAAGTTATAGATTACTTGAAATGCATGTAGATTCTTTTATTTTGTCAGCTGCTCAAGGTAGCAGTACTAATATTAAAGTGTCCCTTCTTTGACAGGTAGAAGCTGTATTGTGTGTCTATTTTATATTTTTGCATCACATTTTTGGTCCATTTTTCATAAAATTGTGTTTTTGGCAAATTAGTGACAAATCACTAAAGACTGAAGTTAGAAAATGACAGACATTTGAGTTTCAGATTTTATACCCTTCAGAAAATTCATACTAATGCAAGACCTATTCTATTATCTTTCTAAGTTTATTAGAGCAATATTTAAAAATTGTCCTTATTGTTGTGCCTTTGTCCCACTTCTGTGTATGGCTTTGTCCAGATTTCTTGCTCTTGAAGTTGAGAGGTATGACAAATGTGTCAGGGCCATCACAGTCAGCCAGAGAGATTTCAAATTGTGACATGCTTGTTGCACCCCACTCCCCATGTAGTGACTCTGGATGTGTCCAAGCAAGGCAAGGAGTAGTTGTATCTACCTTGGATGGGGAGGACACACTGCATAAGTACTACAGTGGCTTTTCATCTGTCCTTGATTTTGCAGAATGGTCTGGTTTCTGTCATATTTTTGTACTGTTGATTTATGCTTATTACTCAAAGTGCCTGTTGCTCTGTGTTTAAGTAGCAATGCTTTAATGACCATAAGGTAAGCTTGTCTGACATCGTAAGATGCAAGTAAGCTTTAATAAGCATACTGTTAAAGAATTGCCAACATTGAAAGCCTTTCTGTTGTTGCCATGCAGAGAATACTTGACTAGATAATGTATAAGCCTTGGGTATTAAAGGACAGGATTCCATTATTTTAAAAAGCTCATTACACTTGTTGGGGACTTCCAGTCATCTCTACAGGCTTTACCCGTAAACTAAACAGAATGCCAATCATGTGTGGTCCATAACCTGTACAGTAATCCTTTAAGCAATGTATCTTGAGCTTGTTTCTTGTTTGCTTTTCATTTTTACTTTTATCATGTTTTCCCCATGAAACAAGTTGTCAGGCAGCAGGTCTTTTGGATAAGAAACATTTTTACAAGTGGAGGCATCACATAGATTTCTACTTTCAGCATGTTGCTTGGTACTTTAATAAAGCTGAATATATTATAATTAGAACTGCAGTGCAAGGAGAAGTGGTTTGAGTTGAGTGCTTCTGGTTTTTCTTATACTTGATTTTGACTGGCATTCCAGTAATGTATTTAAAAAGTAATTTATTTTTTCATGCCTCACAACCTTTTGTTTCCATCTAGATATTAAGTAAGCTGTCATGCAGCCAATGCATTGAAATATTTTTATTCTTCTACACTTATTTTTGTCTTGATTGGACTTTCATAATGATGGTTTGCCACCCAGGGCAGCGTATTTAATTAAAGTTAGTTTTTTTGTGGTTTTGTGCATAGCTCCTCCCCTTTATGGTTGACCACACCCCTTCCCTTTGACCCCGCCCATTCAGCGTCTCCTGCAGCCCCCTTGTGATTTGAAGTCACCAGCCACCACTGCAATATAATGTCAAAATAAAAACTTAATTAAAGAAGATATATCAAAAGTATAACTTGTACGAGTAACTAAGATTCAGGTTAAAGGATGAGATGACAGTGAGAAAAATATAGGGTGACAAGTTATTGTACAGAGAGATGTTAGAGGTAAGCAAAAGGGTAAAATATCAGAGAAAGAGGGCAAAAATACTATAAGTGGGTAAAAAAAAAGGAAGCCATCTAAGAGATGACTGTAAAACAAAAGAAGCAGAAAAGACTTGCTAGATATGAGACAAAGAGAGGTAGAGAAAAATAAGAGTAAGGAAGAAAGAGTTATAAAAAGAAAAGAAAATGAAAGAAAAAAGAAAAGAAGAGATAGTGGCGGAAAAATGAGGAGGAGGATAGACAGATGTAGGTAGGAAGATTAGTCAGGCTTTATACAGGAACAGAGCCAATGGCTTTTGAAGTAATTCTTAATTTCTTGTTTGAAGGGAGGCAGAGATGCGAGTAGAGTGATTTAACTGGTCTGACCTAACCAACGAGTGGGTGACCATAGGTGTGTAGCATCGATTTCCCAGGTTGGTAATGACCAGGTCTAGGATATTGGAGCCCCTGGTGGGACTATGGATTAATTGATCCATGGCATTGGAATTTATGAATTCCAAGAACCGTTGGACAAAGGTGTTGGTGCACGCGTAGTTTTCCCAGTTAATGGCAGGGTAGTTGAAATCTTGAATGTCAGAATATAGCAAAGTTAAACTTTGCCAGCACAAAATAACAAATGCAGAAAACACTGCCATTGTAAGTCACCCGCCACACAAATGTTCTAAACACTGTTTTCTTTAGGGAGGCAAGAAAGCTATTCCCTGTGGGGAAAGCTGCCCACATCCCTTAGACATAAATATACAATCGTTACCATTTCACCAAATCAAACAAGGGAGATACATCCATGAAAGAGAAAATCACTGATAGCCCACATTAAAAACAAAGCTGGTGGTAACTTCCAGAACTCTCCCTATACCAAAACACACTGCCTTAATTCAACAAAGCAATGTATTTTGAATCCAAAACCTTTTGATTAGAATCCAGTCAAGATGTTGTGCATTCAAAATACTGTGAATTTGATATTAAACATGGTCAAGAAAAGATTTGATAAGGTTCACTTTGACATAATTCACTGCAAACGTATGTGTGTGTGTCTGTGGTATGAGTGTGTGTGTGTGTGTGTGTGTGTGTGTGTGTGTGTGTGTGTGTGTGTGTGTGTGTGCATGTGTGTGCATGTGTGTGTGTGTGTGTGTGTGGGTGTGTGTGGGTGTGTGGGTGAGTGTGTGTGTGTGTATTTAGTAATATACTACTATACCAAGAGTCTAAGGGCTATCCACCATAACTAGTAGATAAAGCTTTGAGTCCTCACAAAGATGCACACATATGTGTGGGTATATATATATATATATATATATATATATATATATATATATATATATATATGTATATATATGTATATATATATATATATATATATATATATATATATAGATAGAAATATCAAATTGTAAACTCTAAGGCGCAGGAGTCAAGAATTTGGTCTGATGAAGCAATTTATTTGTGAAAGCTTAAAAATTATGGAATGTATAAAGGCTATGCTTCCTTTATCCTTTGTATTATATAAGACTCCTCTTTTTCTCTAAATCAATACCTTGAAAGCAGAAAAATGCAACTGTAATTACTTGCTTTCCAACTTTAAACCCCCTAAATAACATAGCGTTCCTAGCAGAACAGATTGCATTAAATGCATGAATATACATTTTCCTTCAAAAAACAAGGTATATTTTTTCATGTTCCTGTTATACAATCCACATTTTGTAATACAATTCTCTCAATGTTTTATTACAGTATCCTCACAAGCAGATTTTACTCCTAAAACCTTAATTTCATTTAAATTAAAATAACTTCAATCTAGTTTAATGGAATCCTATAACCCCATTGATTTTCTCCCTGATGACCTCTAACTTTGCTCTATGCAATTACTTATGTTACCCATATATTATATCTGACCTCTACAACATAATCCGTATAATTCAACATAACAGGGAGCTCAGCCACCCTCTTGTACTCCAGCTGTACTAAACCTATTCACAGTGTACTGAATAACCTCATCTATTACTAGGCCAAACAAGAAAGTGCTCACTTTTGTCGATTTTAGCATTAATACCCACTCAGCTATTCACAAGAGACTTCACTCAAGTCATCATAAATGGATTTTAAAAATCTAGCCACTTTTTCCAGAATGCTACATAAACATAACTGTTCCCACATTCTATTATGCATCATATGGCTTTCTAACATCATGTGCAACTACTCTTCCCTATAGTCTCTCTTTTTTCATATGGGTAACTCTCTTTTTAGTCATACTTAACGTTTTTGTTTTGTTTTGCCACATATACCATGTACCCATTCCCAGAGGTGTAACTCGGATTTGGTGAACAGTGTAACTACCCCGGGAGCAACTCCCAGAGAGTTTGATCAGCACATGCCAATGGTGTGGGAGTACAGTGCCAACATCATTTTTTGAAGCTACGAGGATATTGTTGCTTCAGAAGTGAATGCTGATGCTGGATTTGCAGTCATGACAGAAGACAATCTGGTGAAGAAGATTTAGGACAGACGGGGAGAAGATAAAAGGAAATGAAGATGTCAAGCAAAGAGGTGAATGGACTGTTTGAAAGAAGATCTGCAACAGTCAGGCATGAGTGCTGAAGAAGGCAGGAGTGTGGCATTGAACCAAGAGATATGGTAACAGTTAACAGGACACCCCGACCTCATGTAGAAAATGGGAAAAAGTGGGCTGATGATGATGTTGATGATGATGGCTGAAGTGCTGAAGTGCTTAGAGTGGTGATTTGAGTGTAGCAAGATTCTTGTTACATTCATAGCAAGCATCTTGCTACAATGTTAGATAAGAAGACATTTTTTTTGGTCCTCAATTATAGAAATACCTTTTCTTTTTTTTTCTTTTCTTATTTTATGTGTCCCTTAAGTTTGAATTGAGGGAGTCACCAGTTCAGGAAAACTGCATAAAGCATCACATCACCTGGCTACAGTTCTGCCCCTTATCTTACCATTTCCTTATACACACTGTTCTAAATCTTTCTTCTAATGCAGTCATGATAATTTTAATCAACATCACTCAGCATAATAAGTCTACAATTTTGTAAATAAGTTTTATTATTCTTCAGTAATAATTTTACTAAACCTAATTAGGTATATTCATTCCATATACATTCATTAAATCACTCATTTCAGGACAATCAAAAAAGCTGTATCTTCCTCATTCATTTCTTTATAAAAGAAATAACTATTACCAGCAACCTGGGAACTCCACAAACCCTTTACATGTCAGGTTTCTTCATTTGATGAATGAACTAGATTGTTGAAGCTCATATGGTCAGGATCACATGGTCGACAATTAAGTTCATTAAACTGTTCTGATTGAGATTGCAGTACATTGAGTATTGGAGAATTTGCTCTTTCTGTAATGTGATCTTGGAGCAGGTATATTAGCAGGGGTGTAGGGGTACAGCCACCAAAAATATTGTTTATTTTGTTTGCAGGTGTTGTTTGGCTTTTTAGCTGACTGATGAACTAAATTGTTGACCATATGATCTCAACCATATGGGTTTCAATAATCTGGTTCTTTGATCAAATGAACTGGATCCTGCAAGCCAATTTGCATTTTAAACTTTTTTCAATTCTGTCTCCATATATATTTTTGTGAGATATTACTCTGCCACTTTCATAATCTCAGTATTTTGCCAAACGATTCTACTTTTTCATTTTGGACTTCTGATATCATATTTTCACTATAGTTAAGCTTATTTACCCAAAATGGATTCACTTCATTTTTCCTTCCAAGTCAGATCATCTCATATTGCTAGCCTCTGCAACTCAAACAATTCATTTCCTTCTGATTTGTCATACATTTCATAAAACCAGGTTATTCCTACCACATGCTTCTCTTGTTTACATTTATACCATTATTTCTCAAGATTTATATACAGTGTATATCTGTTTATAACTATCCTGCCATGCTGTCCACATATGGCAAAATTCTTGGTCCTTAAACAATTTTTGTCTTTCCTTTCATAATAACTGTAGTATATTACACCAACCCATCAGCTGTTTTATTCCTCCATCTTCCTTAATACTGTTGGTATTATCCTCAAACTCCACCGATACTGATAAATTAACCAAAAAGCCATTTACCAATTGTCCACTATTCGTCGTCCTTAACCATCTGCTGTATTAGGTAATGTCTATAACAGGGTTTAAAATCCTTCTTTGGTGTATGAAACTTCAGTCTTGCATTTATTCAAGTAAAATATTGATTTTACACATTTTTACATCACTTCCTGTGCTCATCTTTTTCCTGTCGTAAGTTATAAAGTTCACTTGCAATACCATATCCATATTAAAATGTTAGCATTTCTTCAACTCTGCAAACATATTGCACTACTTTAATACTAGTACTAGCATATATCACAATTAACCATATAATACTGTATCCAACATAGATGGTTATGATTTGGTCTCTGATTATAACCACGTTATCATGTGTTGGAGACTAGGTGCCAAAAAATTCACTTCTCGAGAGAAATTCAGGAGGTGAGTTTAATATCCATACACCGAACACATATCAAGAGGTTATGATGAGTGAGACCTGATCTTAACTCTTTGTAGTGCATTGAGTTTTATCTACTGCTTGTACTTTTAATTATAAAAGATAAAAACATGATGTCTTTTAACAGCTTTGAAAGCCAATAAAACACTCAGGAAATGCTATCACATAGATAACAAGTAAGGAAAAAGCCAGGAACATTATTGCCATAATTTAAATAAGTTACTTACAGACTAATGTTTGTAAACGTCCATGGACATAGAAGGAAAGATATTCAGAGACTGAAGGAACATCACTACCCTTATACCCAACCATCACAGTACTTACGGGGTGTGTAACATGGTTCAAATCTATTATCCGGAATAATCTCTAATATAGTCATGGATTTTATCTCTTCATCTTCAATTTCTTCATTAGCACATTTATCTTCTGACAACCACCCCACCCCAGGAAGATTATTCTGGTAACATAGTATTGCACAATTGTTAGTGACATGACCAGTTGTTAGTGACATGACCAGTTTGACTGCATGGGTTCTAACATCTATTAGGAGTATGAAAAAGAACACTTTGATGACAGAAAACCAAAATGGATCGATTTTATTAAAATGATCCCTTTCATCTTAATATTAAACAGTCTCGGGGTCATCCCCACATCCCCATTCTCCACAAGTGTAACACATTTTTGTTTGAATTAAATATCTCAAAGTGCTCCCTTACCCCCATCAATATTCAGCACACATGGTAAATGTTTAATAGCATTATTTTCATCAGCTAATTAAACCCGTCCCTCAAAAACACCCTTCTACAAGTTTCTTTCATCATACACTTTAGAAATAGAATGAACAGTTTTAAACACATCCTATAAGTACATGTTGTCTGTTTCAGAAACAATATCTGTACTGAACTGCATGATCACTTTCTTCTTCTGAATTTTATATTTCCAAAAAAAATGAGCTAATTCATAGAATACATCTATTTAGTCTCTACTTTGTTGCATTAATGCAAAAGACTTAAAAATAATATCATAAAACTTTTTCATCTCCCAGAAGAATTAGCAATCAAATGTCTCAAATATAATATCAATTGAACTTTTATTTATTTTTTTAGACATGCTGACCATGGGCCATTTCCTTTCAATAAAACACCATCGTAGCTTCTCTTCAATAGCAACAGGTATCACTGATGCACAATTCTTTTTCATGGTTTCACAGTTGCCAGACTCTGGAACTCAGCTTCATGCTCATTGTATGTGGTCCGTCATCCAAAGAATCCTATTAGCTCCTTTCTATTATATTGATTTCCTCCTTGTACCACTCCACAGCTGCTGACAATGCCAGCGCTATTTCTGTACATGATCATCCTCATTTATCATTTTTTAAACTACGGTGCCCAAACTATTGTCACCCACTTTAATAACCCCAATTTCAGCATCAGATTCATTATTTTACTAAAAAAAAATGGTCTGGTCTTTCGCTGTATCCTATTTAATCCCACCATCTTCCAGAGGGACATGACATCAGCAGCCCTTTAATGAAAAGAGTAGGGGTCCTTTATTTTCAAGGGCAAGATAATCATGCCACCCCTTCACACATCTTTCCACCTACTGGACCATTGTCTTTCCATTCATTAAATACACCTAACTTTTCTTCTTTGTTGACTCATATCTTTGTAACATTTGTAATCTAAACCATCATGGCCTGGTGCTGTCTAATTACAAATTTTCTTTAAAATGCCTATAACTTCTTCCAATTAAACGTTTTAACTAAATTCTATTTTATTTCTCATCTATTGGATTCACCAACTACTCAACAGAATTAGTACCGTTATTTTCATATTTTTTTCAAATAATTTCTAGCTTCTGTTTCAGTTTCTTTCTGTTCTTTAGCTAATCTTCCATCTGATGTCACCGCACATTCCAGAGCCATATTTTATTTTCTATTATTTTCCCCTTAAAGGGAGGTATTGCTCCTTGTGCTAAATATCGCTGCCTTTTTAATAAACCATTAATTCTCTCCTTATTTTCTTCATATATCACCCTTTATTTCGTTAAAAATCTTCTATATTATTTTATTTATTTTAATTTTACATTTGTTTACTGGGTAGAGTCTGTCTGGACAAGTAGCCCATTTTTAGCAGAGACCCGGGGAGAAAAGCTCCATAACAATATGACAAAAAGATAACAAACATTTTTAAAAGATTTACAAACAATATACAAAACGTTTGACAGTTGCCAATAATCACAATTTACAAAAAGAGGAATGTAAAACAGAAAACATTACATTTTCTAAGCCTTAACTTAACTAAAAACCATTGTGGTATTTTCATTTGGTAGAAGTAAGACAAGAAGATAGCAGAATAGAAAACATTTGATCGAAGGCATGAGAAACTAGCCAGGAGTATTACAGGAGTATAGCCATTGTTGAGTAAGATATTCCTTTAGGAGTTTTTTGAAGCTATGACGATCTGTGTTTTTTAAGATATTCTGGGGTAATAGGTTCCACTGTTTGGCTACTTTGAAGGAGAAGTGAGAGTCACCAAAGTAATTATGGGACTTTGTAACCTTGAGTATAAGTTTATCAGATGATCTAAGGGTCCTGGGACTGGTATTTCATTGCACTAGGTTGGAGAGTGCAGCACAGTTTTCAGGTTTGTGGATAAAAGAGTGGGCAGTGGTGAGCTGACTGAACAATAACAGACTGGGAAATTCAAGCCAGTGTAGTTTTTGAAGAGCAAGTCACTGATGGGTCCTATTGGGTATATTAGCAGCACATTTTGCTATTTTGTTATAGCAGGAATCAAAACATTTAAATCAGACTTGTGCAGGTTAGTGAAAAGTTGAGAAAAGTAGAGAAGGGTAGATAGGAGGTTGGCTGTGGCTTGTCTGGCATTTTGAGCAAGGTAAGGCTTTGCCCTATATAAATCATTAAGTTTGATGTGAACTTTCTTAATTGTGAGTGATATGTGTTTATTGAATTTTTGATTGCTGTCTATTGTGACACCAAGTACTTTTTGTTCGGTTAACTGGTTCTATTATAGTGCCATTAGTGGAGTAGATGGAGAGAGGAGGTGGTTTTGCTTTGGATTTCCTGTTAGAGAAGATCATTACTTTTATTTTGTTTGGGTTTAGGATGAGATGAAGTTCATTTAGGTAATTTTCAATATCTAGAAATGACTTTGGCAGTTTATCTTCGAGTTCTTGGGGTGTGGGAGAAGAACAAATGAGAGTAGTGTCGTCAGCAAATTGAATGATAGAAGCAGATTTAGTGGCAGTATTTAGACAATTTGTAAATATAATAAAAAGGAGAGGACCAAGGATAGAACCCTGAGAAACCCCAACAGAGACTGGGAGGAGTGTGGAGAGTTTATTTTCCCATTTAGTTGCCTGTTGTCGATTAGTAAGATAGCTAAAGAACCAGTTGAGAGCTGTAGAGTTGAGGTTGAAGGAGGCTAAAGTGTTGAGTAGTAGTTGGTGGGATACCATATCAAAAGCTTTGGACATATCAAGGAATATGGTAGAGACTAGCTGTCCATTGTTTCTGAAGAGGTTGATGTAGTTAGTGAAACTTATGAGGGCTGTGGAGGTACTGTGTTTTGCTGTGAACTAGATAAGAGGTTATTTGTAGTGAGGTGGACTAGGAGCTGCTTATGGATACATTTCTTTAAGACTTTGGCTAGGGGTGAGAGAATGGCAATGGGACGATAATTAGAGAGATCTTTAGATGGGCCTCCCTTGTGGAAGGGGATGATATAAGATATTTTCCATAGTATGGCTCTGATACCTCTTTAATATTCTGATATAGATCTCATTTTTTATATAACTTATGCTTTCTTTTCTTCAACTTTCTTTCTCTAGACTCATATACAACACCGGGTCTACTTCTCTTCAATGAAATCACACTTCACTGAATGTCAGAAAGCTGAGTACAAACAACTGAAACTGCACTTCAATGAAAGCACATCACTCCAAACTACACTATGCCGAAACTGATTATCATGAAACTTTACAATTCAAACACAGTTTTGCAGGGGGGCAAGCCCCCTGCACTCCCTCATGTGGGGGACTGCACCCCCTGCAAGTTATATATACCAACTCCGAGATCGCACTACAGTGGGGTAAAGGGTATACGTCCTTAACCTCACTGTGCTGTGACCTATATCTAAAAGCTCCTCTTTACATCCTACTCCTGCTCCTACTTTAAGAAATACCGAAAAAACACCACACCTGCTCTTCTACATGATACCAGAACTGGTGAACGTTCAACAACACATAATTTGCACTGGTGTGTTTTTATAAAAGTACAGTTTCCAATGTCTGCACTCAGCTTCCTGACATTCAGTGAAGTGTGAATTTGTAGAAGAAAAATAGATCCACAACTCCATATATTTCTTTATGTAAACACCACACCATTCAGCCTGACCAATTCCCATATATATAAATCTCACAGATTTATGATCTAACTATAACTGGTTGTCCTCAATTGCCAAAAAGTTTATGTCCATATTAAATCTATTCAGCTATTATATCTTTTCTAACAAACTTTTCATCACTTCCACCTACTCTCATCCAAATCACATAACAATCTCATAATTCCACCTCAAATTTTCCTCTCTGTATCTCTTTTAGTGCCATCAAGTATAATACATAATATATTTCTGTTTTCATATTTGCTCTCACATATGTAAAACATATTTTCTTTTCATCTACCAAATATCCAACTTTCATCACCTCCCTTAAGCTTTTTTTTGTTTTTATTCTTTGTTAACTTATTTCTTTTCCTAAGGTTACAATTCATATTCCCTATAATAAGTATATCCATATTTAGCACTACATAAGACATTCATTGTTCAAACAAATCTTTCCTCTTTTGAACTTCAGTATATGCATAAACTATTATAATCCTGATAGACACACCTGTATACTTCATATCTACTTCTGCTATCCCCCTGCATTAACAATTATATGGTCTAAAATTTTACTTTATCCCTTTTGAATAGTCACTGAACATTGTTTTATCCCAAAATTCCAAAGAATTTTATTTCCACTCTTACACTTCCAATTGTCTTGTTTTTCACAGTTTCGATATCTAGTGCCTGATAAATAAATAATATCAGTGTCAGTCTTCTTAACCCTTAATATATCATCATAAGCACACATTACTTATTTTAACGTTCACACTAACAGAAAATATGTACAAATCATCAGCTCCCTTCCATTTTTTCCTTCTTTTGGATTCATTAACTTAATGTTCCTTTTCCTATTTCTAACTCAAGATCAGATAATTTTCAATTGAATTTCTAACTTTAACGTGCAGCTATTTGAAGACACCCCTTTCATAAATGTACTCGGCTTGTAATGTTTTGTATTTATTTTGTAATAAAGTGAAACGTGCCCTTTGTACTTGTTTGTACTTCTTTCTATCCACTTCCTCTCCCTTTTCAGTCTCACATTCAGGAAACCCCCCTTCAGCAGTATCATTATTTGTTTCAATACCATTTTTATCACTATTATCCTTAACAAGCCCGGTAGTGGCGCTGCGGTAGTGTTGTCGCCTCACAGAAAAACGTTGTCCTGTTTGGTTCCCAGCTAGAGAGTCTTCTGTGTGGAGGCATGCATGAATGGGCGTGCCTTCGTTGAAGGTTGTGCGTCAGGGCTGGTAACTCGGCTGGTAACTACATATGCTTTATATATATATCAGCTGGTCACAGGGCCTTATGTGCCAGTGTGCCATTCAGGTTAAAATGCTACTTCCAGTGTTGTTCCAAATCACCACGGTTACTGTCCCCTATGCTGGAGATGGCTGCTTTTTTTTCCTCATCCATGATCAAGACAACCAATCAAGAGAGCCTTTGGAACTCTGTGACAGATTGTCTAGATTGTGAATTGGACTGCTAGAAGCAGAATCCCAGATATTTTGGCAATAGAAGTGGATAGGATGGCCATGGTAGAAATATCAGCAAGAATTTATTGATAGCATCATAATAGTCTGCAAGTCAATGTTGTAACAAGGTTTAGCTTAAAACACAAATCTGCTAGCAGATTTGTGTTTTATTCTTTGTTCCAGTGTTGGTTTATTTTTCAAGGTTTAGCTTACTATTGTGGTATTAAGTATAGATAGTTAACATGTGTTATCCTGGCATGTAACCATAACTCGTAGGCACTGTACACAATTTTGCAGGGCTAATGTGTATTCGCATGCAGCATGTTGGAAGGTATGCCTTTGACTGGCTACACCGTGAGTGAAACACAACTGTAATAAATTACCAATACTATTATGTTTATTACATTCAGTCATTCCTAGATCTGCACAGTCAAAACAATGCCTATAATTAACAGGAAAGGAGAGAAGATCTACATGGGAATGAACATTACTTGTCCTAATAGTGTTTGTTTTAGTTTAACAATTTATTCTGGCATCTCAGGATTATTGTTGCATTTTTGCAAAGGAAATTTTAATTATTTAGTGTGGATACTGTTTGTGTAAAACAAAGCTGAAATATATTTTAACACAGTCAGAGGTATACGGTGTACATATAAGGTATACATGGTCAGCAAAGTAGCAATTATTGCAAGGGGAAGTGGTCTGTAGATAAAAGTGACTGTTTTCTTTTTTGTCATTTGTTCACTTTAAACAGTCATTAGACTGGCTTTGCAGGACTAGTATGACATTATTATTATGTAAGCTGGAATACTGTACTATGGTTTCTGTGGTCTTTTGTAAAAACAAACCAGGAAGTCATTACTGTGATTATTATTATTATTATTATTATTTTACTACAATTAGATATCTGAGGTGTTCACAGTCAATATAGTAGCTATAGGGTGGGTATGAGGGCTATCTGTGGATGAAAATGACTGGCCCTGTACTCATGGTAATATTAAAAAGTCTTTAACCTAGTCTTGCAGTACTAGTATACATTTGTATAAAGGAAGTTGTAATACTTAACTGTGTTATTTTTTAAGCACAGTCAGTCTTCTCACTTACATATATTCAGTAATGACTGTAATTGATGAGAACAAACTCTATACATAAAAGTGCAATAATCCCCATGGGTTATAATTGTATGTGTGAAAGCAGAGCGGTTGTTGTATCTAATACTAATAAGTTATCTATAAGTTATTTCACTTTTTATTATAATCAAGCATCAGCACTACACATATTAAGAGGATATTATTGATGATCACAGCAGGGTATATATGAAATCAACAGATCACTGGCACAATGAAACAGCAAGTAGTATTATCATCTCACAGCACTTGGCACTCTGGTTGAGTTTGGGGAGCAGTTATTTCATTGTGGAGTTGGTATACTGTATCTATATATATTTTGGTTTTATCCAGGTGCTTTAGATTATTGTAATCCCCTAAAGGCATGCCTTTTGAGAAATGGCACTCTGCCAATTTGCATGCAGATAATCAAGCAGTGTGTGTGTGTGTGTGTGTGTGTGTGTGTGTGTGTGTGTGTGTGTGTGTGTGTGTGTGTGTGTGTGTGTATGTGTGTGTTTGTGTGTATGTCTATGTTTATGCATCTTGTGATATAGTTGGTTTATGAGGGATGGTGTCGGTATAAGTGTGCATCATAAAAAAAAAAATCAGTGCATCTTGTGATAAACCTGGCCTGTCAGAGCTACTGTCAGTATGTGTGTGTGTGTGTGTGTGTGTGTGTGTGTGTGTGTGTGTGTATGTGTGTGCACGCGTGTGTGTGCGCATGTGTGCGCATGTTTGTGTATGTGTCTATGTTTATGCATCTTGTGATATAGTTGTCTTGTGAGGGGCAGTGTCAGTATAAGTGTGCATCATAAAAAAAAATCAGTGCATCTTGTGATAAACCAGGCCTGTCAGAGCTACTGTTAGTGTTTGTGTGTGGTGTGTGTGTTTGCATTAGAAAAATAACACCACTGTTTTTTTTTCTGAATGCCCATGATGTTATTGGTGGGCACATAGATAACACATCTGACCACCATTTAGAAAAGACAGTTAACAGTCATTATCTTTCATAACTAAGCATACAATGCAAGAACATCTAGCCCTTCAGAGCTTCATCTCTGCTATTATAGGTTCATACATTCATAGGTAAGTACTAGGGTAGCTGTCCTTGCGGGCCATTTTCATCTTAGTCAGTTTCCCTTTTTGTGTTTGAAATTACCTATCCCATTGGTTATAGATTGGCATTACCCATCCCGTGGTCAATAATTTTATATTACCCTTGATGAGAATAAGTGGGATCATAATATAGATAATTGCTGGGGACTCATGCATGGGATAAAGTATTTAGGAGCTTCTTTTGTCCATTAGTTGTACAGGGGGAACTCCTGAGTAAATTATGTGTTTCTATCCATAGACTTTAGTTTGAATATGGACAGTGATGAACTTTGTTTTATGTGGATGGGGAGTCTGTTCTGTTGCAGGCATATCCTCTCTGATATATCACTCTCCCTCCAAACCATTCTGCTGATGTTGCAGAAGTTTAAATTCCTAGACTGAGTATGCCTTTTGACTGCTGATATGCAATGAATCCATCAGTAATGGTTCAGAGGGCGTCTTGTATGCCATACAAAGGTCGCCTGTTAGTAGTTTGTAGGATACCGAGTATAGTGACAGGGCTTACAGTTGGTTCATGTAGAACATGCTGTTTAGACCGTGTATCCATTTTAGTAAGATATGTCTGTGAGTGTTACAGTTAGTGCATGTATCTGAACAGATACATGCCAAAGGGGTGATTATATTCAAGGATTGGCCTAATGAAGGCAGAGTAAATGGGGACAATGACATCCCTAGATCTAGACACAATACCTTTGTTTATGAGCTGTTCAATGTAGAAGGGTTTTCTTACAACAAAAGGCACATGTTGGTCAAAAGTTAGGTCACTGTCTATATAAGATCCCAAATTCCAAACAAGTGGGTCAACTCTTATGGCCCTATTGTCAATGTGGTAATTCTCTGGGGAAGATGACTTTCCAAAGGATACAGTAATGCATTTTTTCTGGCATTTAGTTTCAGTCCATGATTTTTGGCACCAGTTATTTATTTAGGACAACCTTCCTGCCGGATAGCTAAGTCATTTGGCAATTTAGTAACTGCTCCTACCTTGCAGTCGTCTTCAGACTTAGTCAGCCAGAGTCCTTTGGTACTGACTCTTGCTTTAGAAAAGTAGACGTCAAACAGGAGTGGTCACAGCACAAAACACTGGGAGACACCACTGGTGACTGTCCTTCCCCAGTTTTGATATTTTGTGCTCTATCTGTAACCCAGTTGTCAATCCATTGGGTGACATAGGGATTTATTCCCATGTTATTTAGCTTTTCTACTATTGTATATATACTGTACTTATGCTCACCTATAAATGTTTTTGAGATCAATTTTTCTGCTAAACAACTTGTCAAACTTTAACTATTGTTAATTTTTTAAACTATTGATAAATATTGTTAAACTTTGTTAACTATTTTTTACTAAATTATTCTGTAACCTTGTGGAGCTTTTCTCCCCATGACTCCACTGAAAAAGGACACCTGGTGTTCAGTCGGACAATCCTGGAAAACAAATGTTAAATAAAATAAAATGCTATGCACATGTCGGTAATAAAATACTATGCCTGAATGGGGAATTGTGTTAAAAGCTTTGGTCAGATTGAGGTATGCAGTGTGTACTGTTTGCCTTCATCGATTCCTTTTGTGATTTCCTCAAAAGAATCCAGCATGACCTGTCCTTGACAAATCCAAACTGAGATGGGTCCAGTGTTTGGAGGTTCCCTATATCCTGATTCATTAATTCCATGATAAGTCTTTCCATGGTTTTGCATGAGGCTGGTCAGAGTTATGGGTCTGTAATTGTCTGGGTCTGTGAAAGGTCCCCCCTTATGCAGGGGAATGACTGTAACTGTTCTCCATTCGCTTAGAATTTAACCTGTATGGAGATTGAGATTGATCAGTGTTGTTAGGGGTGTGGCTAAATCATGTTTCATGCTATATAAGATATTGTCAGGACCCGTTGATGTGGCACATTTAGGACACTGTGTTGTGTGATAGCTGGAGGCAATCCAGTTTCAGGTATAGCTTAAAAACAGACGGAGGGGAGAGAGGGCTAAAGTTAGAACTAAGTGTATTGGCCAGTAAGTTTGCTATATCATCAGCTTCAGTGTAAGTGACATCATTCACAATAAGTGCAGGACATTGCTGCATTGTGCTTTTGAGATTATGAACATAACTGAAACATGCCTTATGATTGTCTTTGGTTTGGACAGCTATTTTAGTCTCAGACATGTTATTTGTGGATTTTATTAAGCTCCTGAGTTGTTTGTTTATTTCAGTGACAATGGCTCTGGGAATTACCCTTCTTACTGTTGGTCAAAATTCTTTTCCTGTTATTATAAAGCTTGTTGATATTATGGTTCCATCATGTGGGTTGGTTTCTGTGCTTTGCCCTTTATTAGGTCCTAGGGGGTAGAGCTGCATGTATGCAGCTGTTTTTATGCTGGTATAGTGTGGTGGTATGCATTTCTGCATAGTCAGTGGAGTTAACTGAGTTTGGTGAGAATCTGAAACTTGCTAATGTATCACTTAGGAGAAGACAGTTTGTCTTAAAGAAATTTCTAATTGTACTCAGGTGGAAGGGATCTCTGGCCTCAGTTTTATTTCAAATCAGACTGCTTTATTGTTAGACCTAACAAGTGATGAAGATACATAAGGAATGGTGCAAGCTACTCCATATTAGTAAGGATGAGATCCAAGATATTATTATCCCTAGCAGGTACTCTGACTAATTGTTCCAGGGTATTGGTATTGACAAAGTGAAGGGATCTCTGTGCTTCTGCACTAGTGCTGGTGTAGGTTTTTCCAATCTATAGTTGGATAGTTTACATCAGCTAGGAAAATAGTACTGGGTTTAATACTGAGTGATTCTAGTACCTTTAGATAGGCATTGTGGCTCTCTTTTGTTATAGAGGGAGTTCTGTAGCTAGCTAATATATGGTACAGGACCTTTCTGATGGTTATTTGGACATGAAGAAGCCCTAGTGCATCATGCTGCTTTACCAGCCTTGATGTGAGTCTCTTCTAGATGTAGACTGAGACCCCTCTACCTTTTTCCCTTTCAGTGCCGTAGCTGGCCTTAATGTGTGGAAGGTATTACAGCCTTGCACAGCTGAAGTGCTCCCCACTATTTCAAACCATGTCTCAGTCATTACTCAGACATCAGTGTTCTCCAGGGTGAGAAGAGCTTCTAGGGAGTTGTTTACACTCCCAGCTTTGATCAGTAACACCTTCATATTTTCCTTTGCTTGTTTCATTATGCTGGTAGGTTTATCAGGTTGGCATTGCCTAAAAAGGCATTATGGGATGGACAATGTCTTCGCCAATAATAAATAATCAAAACCCTAGCAGAAACAGATACAGGCAGTCCCCAGACAAGCAGCGTGGTGTGTCAATTTTTATCCTCACAAGCTGACAAATATTGGACCCCCTTTTAATGACACTGAAAATTAAGCTAATTATTGAAGTCAATCACCTTTTGGTTATATCGTGTCATCATCCTTGAAGAAGGTAGAATGGTGCTCAATGCTAAGTTGATACCTGCCTTGCACACACAGTCTAAGAGCTCCGTCATGTCTTCATATAATCCAGGGAGTTACACCTCAAATCATTCACACTGGCATGAACTATGACAGAATCATATTGGTATTTGTTGGTCAAGGACTTGAGCACATGTATGATCTGATGAATCCTGGCACCAAACAAGCAACTAACCATCACTCACTCCTTGTTCAGCCTGTTATGAGGGACATCTATATGTTCTTACAATGGAGTCACCTAGAACAAGAATGTTTGGTTGGATCGATGCCTGGCTTACCATCTCAGCATCTATGACTTTGGTACTCCTTGTGCTATGTGAGGAGGTAGGCTTAATATACTGAGAATGCTTTGTGCTTGTATTGTGTTTTGGAGGTCTTTGAGATTTAGGCAAGTTAATCTTTAGAACCTCAGTTTATGATGGATTATTTATTTATTTTTATTTATTTAACATTTGTTGACTGGGAAAGTCAGACTAGGACTGACCCTAATTTCAGCGGAGGCCCTGGGAGAAATGTTCCAGGTGCATGTGTTTGTAATGTGGGAGGAAACCAGAGTACTGGAGGAAACCCATGCAAATGTAAGGAGGACATGCAAACTTCACACAGAAGGCACCCCAGCCGAGAATCAAACCAGAGAATATCTTGCTGTGAGGTGAAAATGTTAAAAGCTATACCACTGCTCTGCCCACATTATGTACATTGTAATAGCCTTGGACAGGTATGATGTGTAGTGTAGTGCTGATGATTTTGGTGTCTGAGCTTGCTGTGTGTGAGATTTTTGCCTCCAAGGATATTACATATCTACATCTCTCACCCACTGTGTTATGCTTTTGGAAGTAATAGATGACTGTCAGACAGCATGAGGCAATTCTTACACTGTCTCAAGACAGCAAAAGTTGTGGAAAAGTACTGGTCCATGATACCTACAGGAAAGGCTCTGGGCACAGGGGTAATTATAACTGCTCAAAGTTCAGTTTTAGTGTAATGTTTGGGTGGTCTTACTATTGATTATTTTAATTTCAATACAAAACAGCTAGCCTGGAAATGTTCTTCTGCCACCATCAAGAACCAGTAAACTAATTATGGTAAACAATTCACTAATTTAATACTAAATTCAGTGCAAGCAGTATTACTGCACACAACATTAAGCAATTTATCTAACACCCTGTAACTTAGTAACTTAAGGGGAGAGACTTTGCAAAATGATAATTATGTGCTCATTGTCAACAGACAATACACAGGGAGAGGAGAAGAATTATGTTTTCCAATTATCATAAGAGACAGGAAACAACTGGTGTACTGGGTTTAAGAACACAACTACAACACAGTGGGTGCTGAATCTTCCTTCCACCTAAAACCTGTACTGCTCATAGATGTATACAGATGTTCACTATGGGTTTTGTGCCTGGGAGGGGTCGGAACTGTGTGGTCATTATTTCATTACTTATTTAGTTTTCCTCAAAATCAACCTCAATGGTGTGTAAAAAGATTGCTAGACCTTATATGGGGAAGAGAGAGAGTGTACACATTATTTTGTTAAATTTTCCCACAATCAAATCTCAGCATTGTAATCAAAAAGTTCATAGGTTCATAGGTGTTTACTAGGCTAATGACCACAATGGCCTTTTTAAGCCTAGCCATGCATCCCAACTCTCTGACAAGTTCTGATATTCTTGATAAATGTAAGCATGGGCCTGGGAGATGAACCATTTACAGGTTACCTGTTTGCATTAGAGACATAGGTGCCAAACTAGGGATGAATTTCTGTTTTCCCATCCAATTGTCCAAGTTGCACTTGAATTGGGTTAGGCAGGAACTATGCTTCCCATGGATGGGGAGCCTGTTCCATAGATGGGGTAGTCTCTGGGATACATACATATCTCTCCAGCATGTCCTATTTATATCACAGGCAAGGTTTAAGTCTTTAGAATGTTTTGTGGGTATGCAGGAGGTCCATCAGAGTGGGGTCTGACAATGCCCTGTATGTCAGGCATAGATCTCCCCTCAAAAGCCTGTAGGAGACAGAATACAGGGATAGGGCCTTGAGGCGGTATGCATAGGACATATTACTTATGCTCTGTATTCTTTTAGTGAGGAACCTCTGTGGAAGTTCCAATAGTTGGATATGCCTGGTTAGGTACTGTACATACCAAAGGGGGCATTGTACTCAATGATAGTCTGATGAATGCCGAATAAAGAGGAACAATGACTTCCTTGGACTTAGATGCCATACCTTTATTTATAAGTTGCGCAACATTAAATGATTTCCTCACAACTGTAGATACACGATGATCAAAGGCTAGATTACTATCTATGTGTGTCCCTAAGTCCCTGACTATTGGATCAACTCTAAGGGGTGTGTTGTCAATATGATAGTTACCAGGGATGGATGTCTTCCCAAGGGATACTTTTATGCATTTCTTGGCATTTAGTTTTAGTCCATGGCTGTGACACCAGTTATTTGTCTATGTCAGCCCCTCCTGGGGAACACTTGTGTCAGTGTGAGATTCAATGACAGCTCCTAATTTTCAATCATCTGCAAATTTAGTCAGTAAATGGCAAAAAGGAGTGGTCCAAGGACTGATCCCTGAGGGACACCAATTATGACTGGCCTCTTTGCAGAGGTGGACTCCCCAATTCTAACTTCCTGGGTCCTGTCTATGAGCCAGTTGGCTATCCACTGGGTGACATATGGCTTTGTACCTAACCTCTTGAGTTTGGGGTATTGTGTCAAATGCCTTGGCCAGGTCAGGATAGACAGTGTTAATGATTTTTCCCTCATCCATTGCTTTGGTGACCTTCTCAAAGAAGTCAACCAGGTTGAGTATGCAAGATCTGCCCTTGATGAAAGCAAATTGGATTGGGTCCAGTGTTTGGAAGTTTACTATATATCTACTGATCATCTCCATGATAGTTCCTTCCATGGCTTTACATATAAGACTAGTGAGACTTATGGGTCTGTAGTTTCCAGGGTCTGTAGATGGCCCACCTTTGTACAGAGAGATGACTGTTGCCTTTCTCCATTCATGAGGCACAAAGCCTATTTGGAGGCTACAGTTAAATAGTAATTCCAGCGGTCCTTATAGGTCATGTTTCATGCTATTTAGAAGGCATCCTGGGATATTGTCTGGGCCCATTGATGCATTGTTTTTGGACTTAGAGAGATCATTGAGGACCTGTTCCCTAGTGATAGTAGGGGGAGTTATATTTGATGATATTTCCTGAGGGAAGGTTGAGGAAGGAGAGAGGAGTAAAGTTGGAGCTGAATTTATCAGCCAGGAGGTTTGCTATTTCTTCTGGCTCAATATAGGTGCTTCCATTTATAATGAGCTCTGCACACAATTGTGTATTGCCTTTGAGGTTGCGGACATAGGTAAAGAATACTTTGTGGTTGTTCTTGGCCTGGGAGGCCAAACTTACCTCAAATTTGGCTTTGGTGGACTTTATTTGTCCTCTGTGTTGTTTGTGTTTAGTTTGATGAGAGTGCTTTTATCCTTCTGGGTGCGGCACCTCCTAATTTTTGCCATGATTTTCTTCCTCATATTATACATTCAATTTATTTTGTGATTCCACCAGGGTGGCTTGTTTTCTGAGTTAGTTCTGTACTTCTTCTTGGTGGGTACAGCTGCCTCTATGCAGCTATTAACATGCTTGTACGGGGATTTCTGTAAACAGTTCTGCATAGGCAGAAATATTCTCAGTGTTTATAGGGGTTTGAAATTTCGCCCGGTTCTCACTTAATAGCAGGAGGTTAGCCTTAGAATAGTTCCTGAATATTCCTGGTTGACCTGGGGTCCAGGTTTTATTTTTACTTCAAAGGAGACCATTTTCTGGTCTGACCTTACCAGGGAAGGCATTACAGTAGGGGGTGTGTAGCACTCTCCCATATTAATGAGGACTGGATCCAGTATGGTTGCACTCCTGGTTGGTGTAGTGATTATCTGGTCCAGGGAGTTTGTGTTTTCAAAATCCAGGAATCTCTGTGCATGTACATTAGATGTTGTACAGGATTCCCAGTTAATAGTGGGGTAATTAAAGTCACCCATGAATATGGTATTGGGTTGGATGGTTAGTGTTTCTAATAAGTTTAAATACATGGCATGGGTTTCCTGGATCATAGAGGGGGACCTAGAGCTTGCAAGGAAGTGGTATTGCATTTTACCTATGGTGACTGGAACATGGAGCAGCTCAAGTGCATTGTCCTGTTTGACCAGCCTTGAAGTATATTTATTTTTGATGCAAATAGAGAGGCTGTTATAGTTTGTGGGGAGGATGTGGAGTGTTGTCATTATTTATTTCATTTTTCTTTCCCAAAGTAAACATATTCTTATAAATTGTCAGTAGTATTCTGAACTAATCATCCTTCCAATAAAAGATTGCATACAAAGAGCATTACTTTTTACATGGTCAAATTTTTAAAAATATACAACCTGTATACAGACTTGGGTATGATTGCTGATGATTTCCTTTAATGTCTCATATAGCTTTTCCCTAGTTGTATTACTACATTAGTGCACTCATTCTTTCCCTTTCTATTTTTTGAGGGGATGATTCTCTATCTCTTCACTAGGTCTCTTGTTTTCACTCACAATCTAATCTCAGATGTGTGCTTGTCGCTGGGCAGTGTACTCTCTAAGAGCAACAAGTTGGAATATCCTAGTGTGATTGTTATTTTTTTAACTTTCCTTGCTATCAAATATTGTAAGTGTATACAGGTGGCTATCTTTTTGTGACAGGAGTAAGGTAGCCTGATATGTATATATGCCCGACAACAATACAGTGAAGTATGTTAGTGTACCCTGTTTTTTCTTTCATTTTTATCACAGAGGGTGAGGAGGCATGCTATATGTATGATAGCAGTAAATGATGTCGATTACTGTGGCCATTTGTTCTCTCACTTTCATGCTTTTTTAATTTCTCCAAATCTTTTGGGTTTCTAATACTATGATGGGAATGGACCCCATTCATATGTCGAAGTATGATTAAAGTTCATGAAATTAGTATTGTTTCACTCTTTGATATCAGCCAGTAGTGCTCTTCGCAGCACATACAATGTGCCCAGTAATGACTGCTTCTGCAATTCGTATGGAATTACATTTATTTATTTATTTTACAGTTGTTGACTGGGTTTGTCTGACTGGGCTGATAGCCTTTTTTCAACATAGGCCCAGGGAGAAAAGCTCCACAGTTATTTTTACAAGCAAAGGGAGTACTTAAGGTACAAAAAAACAAAACATTTGGAGAAAAATAAACTCCAGAAAAAAAAAATTATTCAACATATTTATAATGTTCAAGTACAAATTCTATAATGCACAGACTATTGAAATTAAGTACATGTATTGGTAACATATCTAAATACGATTGTAGACTCTTCTTTCTAAGACCTGTTGCTCCCACTACTATTGGAACTGTATGGGTGTTTTTCTTCCACGTTGCTCTCGTTTCTGCCTGCATATCCTGATATGTTATGATTTTGTGTCTCTTTGTACATAAGACACTATAGTCGCCGGGTGTGGCGATTTCAGTGATCAATGCTACTTTTGTCTTCTTTTCTTAGACCACTATATCTCGTTTTCTAGCATCTATCTTTTGAACTGTTGGTAATGGATGATCCCATGTGATGTAGAATTCTTCATTTTCTATGATGCGTTGTGGCTCTTGTTTCCAGTGTTGTTCAGCCACTTCAGTACCATGTTTGCTCAATCTCCAGTGCAGCAATCTTGTCACATTATTATGCCTTTCAGTATACAGTCCTTCTGCCATTAGTGCATTACAATCAGCAACAAGGTGTGCGACTGCTTCCAGTTTGGTTTTACAAAACCTATATTTGTCTGTTTCTCCTACATGTTCAATGGACTTTTTAAACCAATGTGTACACAGCCCACTATCTTGGGCTGCCAATATTAACCTTTCATGTCTTGGTCTGAGTTCACCTCTCCTTAACCATTCCTGTGTTCATTCCTGATCAACATGAGGTTCTTCCAGAAGTTTTCTATACTTTTATTTTATTTTTTTTATTTTTATTTTACATTTGTTGACCGGGCTAGTCCAGCTGGATATATGTCCATTTTCAGTGGAGGCCCGGGGAGAAAAGCTCCACAAATTACAACAACATAAAGGGTCAAGACAAAGACATTAACAGTAGAATTTGGTACATAAGACGTTTTAAAAATATAGTACAAGCCTAAGATTATATATTTTATATTTCAGTAGGGAAAGAAAAAATTATCTAAGAATAGATCAGCAAGACTAATATATTTGCATTAGAAATGGTGTATTACAAATCTTTATAACATATTACAAACCTAGGATTTTATATTATGTATTCTATTAGATCTATTAGGGAAAGAAAATGAAATCTAAGACTAAACTAGATACAGCTAGTAGTTTATATTAACAGATACTAAGGTCAGATAAAAACCTAAGAAAGAAAACACTAGAGATCAATAGATAAGAGTATAGAAGATCTGCATACAAGGATGGATTTATGGTGTTCTTATCACCTAGGTTGTGGTACTATATGATCATTGATTGATCATTCCACAGTATATACATATTTACATGAGAAAAAAATCCTAAGGAAGGTTAAGCTCACTAAAAATTAGTGAGACAACACAAGATCATGATCATAGGAGTCTAGGAATTGTGGGAGTCTAGTTAATAGTCAGGTGCTTAGTCTGGGTTAACACAGGGGCATAGCCAGTGTGATTTAAGGTATGGTTATGCTTGCTTTTAAATAAGCTGACAGAGGATATTGAGGTTAGCTGGCTTGGGGGGGATATTCCAGGCTTTACCTACTGTATTGGATACTTGCTACTATATTTATGCATTTTCCACATTTCTTGCCTTCGCATATGCTCCTTCACCTTATATTTTTCTTTTTTTTTTTGGCACATTCGGTTGCTGTTTGATTTTTATCTACTTCTGGTTTGATTTCCATTCCTGCTTGATGCCAATATGCTTCTGCTAGAGTAAGCAGAGAAGTCATCTTAGATTTAGTCTCCTCATGTTTCAAAACTTTCACTACATTTGGGTCTTGTGAGGTCAGCAGATATGTGTGGAGTCCCACGATTGCAGATCTATACATGTAATCAATTTCAAGGAGGCCCATACCTCCTTCGGAATGGGGACTATATAATCTTGGTGTACACTGATTTTTATAAATCATTTGGTGAGCATGAAGCATCCTTCCTGTTTACCTATCTAATCTATCCAATACTTTTTGGGGCCAGTCAATCACTCCAAAACTATAACTTAGGACAGGAAGAGCAAATTGGTTTATAGCTTGAATTTTGTTCCTAGATGTCAGTGCTGTTTTCAGGATTAATTTAAGTCTTTTAAAGTATTCCTCACTAAGTTTTATTTGCATTTCCTCATATTTTATTGTTGATCTTTCAGCAGTTCCAAAATATTTATACATTCCCTCTTGCTCAAGTTCTTATATCACATTATTGTCCCAAACTGATGTTTTCCTGGTGCTGCAGTTTTCCAGCTTTAAATGTTGCTTTTGCACATTTGTCAAGACCAAATGACATTCTTTTGTCATCTGAAAAAGTTTTGACAACCTGCAGTTGTGCTTTCTGTTCCTCATCTGATGAGCTATACAGTTTCAAACCATCAATAATGAGAAGGTGAGAAGTTTTTACAGTTTGTTGTTTTCTAGGAGCCAAATTATAGCCATGGCCTAAGCTGTTGAGTAAACAGGTTAATGGATTAAGGGCAAGGTAGAATAGCAATGGTGACACCGTCACTCTGGAATATCCCCCTTTGAATGTTTATCCCTGGGATAATAATTTGTCCTTTATCATGGCTTAATTGCAAAGTGGTCTGCCACTGTTTTATGGTCACTGTAATTTAGTCAGTGTGGGGTGCATTTTATACATTTTTAAGAACTCTTTTTATTCATGAATGTGGGATACTATCAAATACTTTTTTGTAGTCAATCCATGCCATACTTAGATTCTTCCTCTTTTTACAGTTTTCCACTATGAATTTATTTAACAACGAATGATCCTTTGTTCCATATGACTTTCTTTTATTGCCCTTTTGTTTTACTGCCATAATTGAGTTTTCTTCTAAATGACTATAAACTCTGTTGGCATCAATTCCTGTGTATAGTTTATATATCGTTGGAAGGCAAGTTATTGGTCTATAATTTTTCGGGTAGCTTGCAGGTTCACTCTTAAGTAGGAACTTTGTTTTTTCTGTTGTTAGCCAGTTTGGTGTCAGAAAGTGCACATATAAATAGTTCTAACTCATGACTAAATCTTCATGCAAAGATGTTAATACTTTTAACCATAAGTTAGGTACTGCATCTGGGCCTGAGGTTTTCTAATTAGAGGCTTTTGTTAACTTTGTTTCAATCTCTGTGGCTGTTACTTCATCCCATTTCATATCCTGTACCTTTAAACTTCTTATTCTTTCTTTTACTTCTTCTATCCATTTAGCATCTTTGTTATGTTCCACTGGATCTTCATAGATACTTTTCCAAAATTTATCTATTTCTTCTTTTTGGGGGGGTCTTTCAATTAATTTTACCTTATTTCCAAGTTCTCTATAACACCTTTTTGGGTCATCAATAAATTGCTTATTTTGTACTTTTTCTTTATCTTCGTATCTTCAAAGTTTTTCCACCTGTGCTGAAATTTTTAGTTTGTTATTTGCGATAGTGCATGATAGATCCTGGTCTCTTCTAATATTGTGCATTGCTTTTATCACATCTATCTTTCTTAATATTTTTGTTGATCTATTCCCTTGTCTATAGTCTTCTAACACTGACACTTCTTGTCTTAATTGCATTATAGTTTTCTCTATTCGATATTTCCATGATGGTATTCAATTTCTCCCTTTCTTTCCCTCACTACTCTGCATTCTTGTGGTAGAACTTTATCAGTTATTAATTTAGCTGCACAGTAATATATCCAGTTTATGTCTGTTATATTGCATGGATCTCTATGAACAGTCCTAATTACTGTGTTGATTTGTTTTATCAGACTTCTGGCTTTTGGGTTTTATTAACCTTCTGCAGTCTATTTCTTTCATTGATCTTGATATATCTGTCTATGTCTATTAAATCAAGCAATTCTTCTCTTAGCTCATTTTCTTCCAAACTGAGGACACATCCTTTGTTTTCCAGTTCCTGCAGGCATTCTATAGAAGGTTCTATAGCATCTTCCCATGACACATTCTCTTCATTTTCATCCTATGCTGTCCGTTACTCTATCATATGGGAACTCACTGGCCTATCACTCCTCAACATTGACTGCATCAGAGTTTCCACAGTTCCCTGTTCCTTCCCTTGCTGTCTAGCTCCAAGTGAACATTTATACTATTTTTCTGTGCAAGGCTCCAAAATATCTTCATATGGCACCTGACCAATTTCTTCCTGTTCCACTGGTTTCCCCTTAATTCGGATATCCATTACTCTATCCCTGTTGTGGTGCTTTCTAAATTAGATTTTCTGCACTAAATCCTTCACTTTGCAGGTACTCCATGACATTTCTATTTCTTTAACTTCTCTATTGCTAGTCTACTTTTCCTCTGTCTTATTTTTTTGTATTGTAAAATTTGCTATGTCTGGATTCCTTTGCCTGCATTTCTCTTCAAATATCTTTGGTACTGCTCTTTTTGTATTGGTTAGATTTTCCTTTCTCCTTTGCATAAATATTGCACCATATTAAATCTCTTTTTCTTTCCCATGTCCATATTTCTTCTTCAGATTTTTCCTGATCTTCCTATTTCTCCCTGCTTTGGGGTCTCACTCCATCCTGCTGTGATGTAACTTGTGTTAGATCTTCTACACCAAAATCCTTCACTTCACAGGCACTCCATAAATTCAACTTCTATTTTTTTTACTTCTATTTTACTAATCTTCTTTTCTACGTTCCATCTTTGTGATATCGTTTTTTTTTATTGTGAAATTTTCCATATCCAGATGCCTTTGCCTGTATTTCTCTTCAAATGTCTTTGGGGCTGCCTTCTTTACATTGATTAATCTGGTTTTCTCCTTTGCATAAATATTGCACCATATCAAATCTCTCTTTCTTATGTCCATATTTCTTTTTTATACTATTCCAATATCTCTTGGTTTTGTTGTTTATATTTTCGCACTTCCTCAGATGCTTCTTTTTTCAAACAGATCAAGGTTTCTTGATCTATATACGTTTTTCACAACTATGTTGTATAACAAACACAAATTTCCATTTGAAGCTTCTAATAGTTTTTCTTGCAGAAGTATTTTTCTTTCCTCTAATTTCTCTCTTAATCATTTTGTATATTTTCTGTCTGGAAATTCTGGGCTTTTTGCATAATAGTAACAATGCATAATTTCTTTCTTATCCTCGATAGTCCACTTTATCAACTTTATGGCTCTTCTTTGGCCTATCAGTTTTTGTGATTTTTGTGAACTGCTACTTCCTTCGACAACAGGGGGGGGGCATCCTCCCCATGGGCCTAGCCTGGCCCCATTGTAGGAATGTTTCTGTATTTTGATGATTCTATACTGTCCTGGCACCAATGCACCTACCAGGATTGGGCACTTTTTTATCCCGGGTCTTGTGCACCCAGTTATCTTTTTTATTTTTTGACCTACTTCTTTCCATGATATATGCTATATAAATACAGTGTATATGTCAGTATCGCCTTGGTGACATTTTGTGAAAACAGTATCCACCTCTTGAAGGTACTCATCAAAACTTGAGGATGAATTCAGTTTCAGCACTACTATTCTCCTTTGCTTCCTGACTTTTCATCTCACCATTTGGACTCCAGTGTAACACCAGATGGTTATAAAGACCATAGCTATCTTTGTTGGTGGGGAAGGGGATTACAAAAGCAGACATTGTTTCCAGATTTGATATCTATTTTTACGTTCATAGATAGGTACTAGGCAATTGGCCCTAGAGCCGATACAAGTCTAGCCAAAAAGTTACCCTGGCTTTCGCCACCCAAGAAAATTATTTTCTTGTGCCCCTGTTAAGCAGAGCCACAGAAGTGATCGCTGGGGTGAATTTCCTATTACCCATCCAATCATCAAGATTTTTCTTGAAGAGTACTGATGAGGATCTCTGCTTGACATAGATAGGTAGTCTGTTCCAGAGTATGGGAAGTCTCTGGGACAGGAATCTATCCCTCCAGCATGTTCCGTTTATTGTGGTGACAAGGTTAAGGTCCCTAGAGCATGTAGCTCAGAGGGATTAGGATTTCTTTAAGTGGAGCATGTCCAGCAGCTCTGGGTTTGACAAAGGTTTGTATGTTAGGCAGAGATCGCCTCTGAGTAGGCAATATGCGACAGAGTAAAGCTGGAGTTTTTTTGAGCCGGTCTGCGTAGGGCATCTGTTTGAGGCCAGTAATCCTCTTTGTGAGGTATTTCTGCAGTCTTTCCAGTTGGTGTAGATGCCTTGTGAGGTACATACCAAAAGGGGTGTTGTACTATATAATGGGTCTGAGTGATGAGTAGAGGGAACAATGACCTCATTTTTTTCTAGATGAGAAACCTTTTGTGATGAGGTGTGCCATGTAGAAGGATTTCCTGACCACTGTGGCAATGTGATTATCAAAGGAGAGACTACTGTTCACCTATGTCCCAAGGTCTCTTATCACACTTTTGGTGTTAAGTAAGACTACCACCTATATGGTAGTTCATGGGTACAGACTTTTTACCAAAGGGGATGACAATGCACTTTTTGGCATTGAGCTTCAGGCCATGGCTTTGACACCAGGCATCTGTCTCAGTGAGGCCCTTTTGTAGGATGTCCACATCGTTAGGAGTTGTGATTATGGCTCCTAGTTTGCAGTCATCTGCAAACTTAGTTAGCCAAAGACCTTCTGTGTTAGCCTGTACTTCAGAGAAATAGATACCAAACAGGAGAGGACCCAGGACTGAATGCTGTGGGACTCCACTTGTCACTAGCCTGAAGTCTGATTTGGAGTCTGCTACTTTCACTGTGTGGGTTCTATCAGTAAGCAAGTTGGCAACCCATCTTGTGATTTATACCTAGTTTAGTGTGTTTATCTATAATTCCAGAGTGGGGGATGGTGTTGAACTCCTTGGTGAGATCTAGATAGGCTATGTGGACCACCTTACCCTCATCTATGGCTTTGGTGACTGCTTCAAAGAAGTCTATCAGGTATAGGAGACATGATCTGCCTTTTACAAACCTGAACTGTGTGGGGTCCAGAGTTTGGAGATCTCCAATGTCTTTGTTTATGAGTTCCATGATGATATGTTCCATGGCCTTGCAGACCAGGCTCATCAGGCTAATGGGGCGGTAGTTCCTGGGGTCTCTCATGGTTCCCCCTTTGTGGAGTGGGATAACCATCATGGTGCACCATTCAATGGGCACAAAGCCTGAGGTGAGGCTATGACCAAACATGGTACTTAGGTGGGGTGCCAGTTCATTCTGTAGTTCATGTAGAAGGCATTGTCGAGTCCCATGGATGCTGTGTTCTTGGCTTTGGAGAGTGAGGTTTTTACCTGTGCAGCCATGATTAAAGGATCTTTGCATTCTTCTGGTATAGAGATGGGCCCATTAGAGGGTGAGAGGGGGGTAAAGTTAGCACTGAACCTATCTGCCAGAATGTTGGCAATATCAGTTGGTTCTGTATATTTAGTGCCATTGTGCTGTAACTCAGAGCAGATCTGAGTGTTGCCATTGAGATTCTTGACATAGCTACAGAATGCTTTGTGGTTGTCTTTAGAATCAGTGGTGATTTTGTTTTCATAACTAGCTTTGGAGGTTTTTATGAGGGATCTCAGCTTCTTAATGAGGCTGACCAGGGAGTTCCTCCAATCATGGGATTTTACTCTTTTTTGCAACAGTTTCTTTCTTCTGTTGTAGAGTTTGTTTATGGCAGAAGACCACCAGATTGGCTTCCTTTTTTTGGAGGATAGCATCTTGGTTCTGTTAGGGATAGCATGATCCATGCACTTGTGTAAGTGCTTATAAAGTGCATTTGTCTAGGAATTAGCAGTCGTACCTCTGTTGTCCATCTGCATGGGTGTCATGCAGTTTGCCACTTCTGTCTTAAGAAGCATGAAGTTGGCTTTGGAGAAATATTTTACGGTTGTTTTCCTAATGAGGGATGGGAGCAGGATGTGGATGTCTAGGGTGATTAGCTTGTGGTCGGATCTGACCAACAAGGAATTGACCTCTGGTGTGGAACACAGGTCGACCATATTGATGATGACCAGGTCTAGGATATTGCTGCCCCTGGTGGGGGTGTGGATAAGTTTATCCAAGGCATTGGAATTGATGAATTCCAGAAAACATTGAGCAAAAGAGTTGGTACATGAGTAGTTTTCCCAGATAATGGTGGGGTGGTTGAAATCACCCATTATTAGGGTGTTGGGTTGTACCCTAATATTTTCCAGTGTACCAAGAAAAGAGGAGTGGGAATCCTGGGGCATGGTGGGGAGTCTGTAGCAAGCTACAATCTGGATTGTGGTCTTGTCCAGAGTTAGTTGAACTTGGATAATCTTGAATGCATTATGCTGAGCAACTAGGTTGGAGGTGTGGATATCCTTAATGAATATGGACAGGCCTCCACCTTTAGTGATTCGGTCTGGGTTAGGTGGCTGAAAGGTGTGGTATGAATTATAGCCTGATAATGCAGGGGTGCTCTCTGGAGCTCTGAACCAGGTCTCTGTCACTGCACAGATGTCGATGTTCTCCATTTTAAGGAGTGCCTCGAGTGAGTGCATTTTGAGGTTTAGACTTCTAATATTGAGTAGCATTACCCTCAGATTTTGCTTGCTTGTACCTGTTACAGTGGTGAATTTGTCATTTGAACCTTGCCTAAAAAAGGCACTATAGGGGTGGCAAGAGCCTTTGCCAGTATCCGGAATCCCAGTGGTAACAGGTGTAGGCCATCTCTGGCAAAGCATTGTGGTCTGTCAATCATGTCATCCCAGGCAGACAGATTCTGAATTCCCTTAGAATGACACCAGATGCTTAGCAAATTGTTGATGTCAATCATTTTGCCCTTGTTCTGTGGTATAATTCTGGGTGATAGCAGGATGCTACTCAGGGCTAGGGTCATACCTGCCTGGGTTACAAGATCAGAGAGATCCTCCATGTCTCTTTTCATATAGTACAGGGAGGTACATCTCAGGTCATTCACACCAACATGGACAATGACTTTGTCATATTTGTACTTGTTGTGGAGTGACCTGAGTGTGTGCATTATGAGGCAGATCTTGGCACCCGACAGGCAGCTGACCATAACTTTCTCCTTGTTTAGTCTAGTGAGTAGAACATCAGTGTGCCTGACTATAGAGTCACCTATGACTAGAGTGTTGGGTACGTAATGCCTTATGGGCTGTAGTTGACTAGCACACTGAGTATGTGGGCTATGTGTCATTTGGGTTGTGTTTGGAGGTGGAGGTTGCTTGCATTTCTGCTTTGGAGGTCTCAGTTGTTTGGGCAGATTTTTACTGAGACCCTCTGCAAATGCAGGCGTGTGTTTTGTGCTCCTGTGTGTGTGTTTTGGTGGTGTAGGTTTAGAGGGACTATGCGATGAGTGTGGTGTAGTGCAAGTGTTTACCTTCTTCTCTTGACTGTCTAATCCAGTCTTCAGGGAAGAGAGCTTTGCTTCCAGTTTGGCTATAAAAGTGCATCTCTCACAGGTCGTAGTGTTGAATGGCAGGAGGAGAGGGTTGTCTGTGTACATGAGGCAATTGCTGCATTGCCCCAAGATGCCCAGATTCATCAAGTAGACAGGAGAAAACACTGTGAGCTGACCTTTAGACATGCCTGGAGATGTGCTTATTTATTAATTACTAAAAACTGTTTTCCTCTAGACAAGTGAGGAAAATTGAGTGCTGTAGTAATCTGTAGCTTATTTAGTGCTTACAACGAGTTCTAAACAAGTGCTAAGCTCACAAAAACAGATTTGACTGCTAAAACTAAAAGCTGTCTAGTTGCCAGGGAACATTTGAAGAGCAGACTTTATGGTGCCAGGAATAGTTTAACCCTAGTTAAGTGGGGGGAGTCCTCAGGGGGCAACAGTCCTGGATACAATAAATCTGTATCTGGACTAGACTTGCTACAGGAAAGGGTGGAAACAAGCTTAGAATTTTTATTCAGTAAAGTGGAAATGGAGAAAGCTGGAACAGAAGTTAATTCAAGGTTAAGAATCTGAATGGGTTGGCCTTCACAAATGTTCTCTATTAGATCGAATAAACTAATGACTGGGAGGAATGTCACAGATCAAATATACAGTATGGGCAGGCAACTGCAAACCCACCAAGTATACGAACACCACAACACTAGGGAGGGTGGGTAGGAAACTATTACAGCTCCTAGCTGTAACCACTAAATGAAAGTTTTTCAACAGATCAAGGAGCAAGCAAACTCTAGAGAATGCTTTTAACTGCAAACAGATGACTAGAACACAGAAACCTCAAAAAATCAAAAATGCACAGAAAAGCTTGGATAGAGCATGCACAAACAGAAAATACAACTATCAGTATGAAAAAGTAGTTTACAGTTAAGTAATTCAGTAAACATCCAATTAGAGTAATGAAACAGTATCTAGCAATGAAAAATACAGTTAAAACAGTATAAAAAGTACATAAATACAGTGAAATAATAATAAAAGCTTTATAACAGTGCAAAATGTAGTAGATTAACTGTATAGCACAATTATAAGCATTTCAGAAGTACAGTTTAATGAAATAAGTGTAAGAAATAACTTATCCTGCTCTTGGAATTTTAAGGAATTTCTGCTTAGTTTCAGTAATGAAATACCATCCACAGCCTGATAAATACTTCCAAACATTGGTCTTTTCAGTTTATTCTGAAGTACTATTTTGCCAACTTTGGACATTAAACCTTGGATAAAGCCTATTTCTTCCTTGAAAGAAAAAAAAAAATAAGACCAACTTTCTTTCCTTAATCACAATTTTTGAGCCATCACTGAATCAGAAAGTTAGATAAAACCCTGAAATGCATCTCAAAGCATGAAGAATACCTATGCTTCTGGGGGTCACTTGTGCCCCATCCCCCAGATTAATTCAGTTATTTACTCTACAGTTACTGCAGGGCAGATTTGGCCATTTACCATGAGTTGAAATGAAAAAGGAAACTGGATCAAAAGGTTATAAAAAGTTCTAAAATGTACCTCAGTGGACGAACACCCTATAAAGGAGGGAAGAAAACATATAGAGTAAGACAAATTGGAAATAAAACATGAAAAAATAATTTTATGAGACAGCATGGGATAAGATGCTTAATAAATACACTTGATCATCAACAATGGTTGCACATGTCATTCCATGGCTTCGGTACACTGGAAAATGGTCTTACTACCCCCAGTGCACATTTTGGTCAAGTTGATGGATCTTCCAACCTAACTTCTAAAACAAACCAACCAATGGATCATATCAAGATGGATCTACTTAATGTCAGGAGTCTAAATAACAAACTGTCAGATCTTGAGGCCCTCCAGCATTTGGAGCACATCCATGAATGTACTGTTGCAGAAATCTGGTATAAGAGCCCAGAGAACATTCCCTTATTACCTGGGTTTTGGTCTTATCACTTATTAAGATCTGATTGGAACTGTGGTGGTATATCTATATTTGTTAAAGACCACATTACCTTGAAACAGATAGCTTGACATTCACCAGCAGATCTTATAAAGATTCAAGTCACATTAAAATGGAGCAACTATCAGATAATAGCATGCTATAGGACCCCCACCTTGTCTCCAGAAATGTATGCAGTATCCCTAAATATTGTTGATGAACTCTCCATAAGCTGTAATGTTGTTATCCTAGGTGATTTTAACTACTCAATGATATACTGGTCGATCTATACCACCAATGTATGATATGCACAAAAACTCTTAGATTTTATAAACAATGACTCCATGGACCAGATTGTTCAGGAACTTACAAAAGTATAGAATATACTCCTCTTGGTCCTAACAAACTTAGCATCTGTATGTACCATCCTCAAGATATCCCCATTCACTGGTGAAATCAGACCACAAACTAGTAACCTTCCTCAATATCTCCAAGCTGTCAGAAGCAAATATCTCAAAATTCAGGGACTTTAAATGAATGTACAAATATCCTACAATTGTAGGATGAAGTCTCCAAATATGAGTGTAATTGCATAACCTATAATGTTGATAGTGAAAAGAGTTGTGCAGACAAGCTCTACCTACACCTGGACAGTTATATTAAGTTTGCAGTCCCAACTAGATCCAAGAAAATAGGGTAGTTTAAAAACAAACCAGTGTGGTAGTACAAATGTATTTATAAACTATATAATAAAAGGAAGAATCTCCTTAACCTATAAGCAGAACAAAATGCCCTCAAATTAAGGATAACATCAAGCAGCTAGGTAACAAACTAAAAAAAAAGACACAAGAAAAATGAAGACTAGTTACAGAAGCAAAGGTTGACTATAAATCATTCTATAGTTATAGGTTCATAGGTTCATAGGTTTATACTTGGCTATCTGCCCTAAGGCATTTATAAGCCAAGCCCAAATTTTTGTGGCTTACGCCACCCCTTATATGAAAAAAATACTGTGCCCATTAGTTTCGTGTGCCTCTGTCCAGCAGTGACACAGAGATGATTCCTGGGATAAACCTACGATCTCCCATCCACAGGTCAAGATTTCTCTTGAACAGAGCCAGCGAGGTGCTCTGCCTCACATGGACCGGGATTTTATTCCACAGCATAGGGAGTTTCTGAGTGATAAATCTATCCCTCCAGTACGTCCTATTTATATCTGTGCTAAGGTTTAAGTCGCTTGCTCTAGTGGTTTTGGTGGATTTGGATTTTTTGAGGTGGAGCATGTCCATTAATTCAGGGTTGGACATGGCCTTGTATGTCAGGCACACGTCACCTCTGAGCAGACGGTATGCAACTGAATAGAGCTGGAGTTTCTTCAATCTGGCAGCATATGACAGATTTTGGAGTCCCTTTATCCTTTTGGTGAGGAACTTTTGGGGTCTCTCCAATTGCTGCAGATGCCGGGTGCGATACATCCCGAATGGGGCAGTGTACTCGATCATTGGTCTGTTAAGTGAAGAGTACAGGGGAACAATGACCTCACTAGATCTGGATGTGAATCCTTTCATGATCAGGTGGGCAATGTAGAAGGTCTTTCTAACCACTTTAGCAACATGAGTGTCAAAAGAAAGGCCACTGTCAACCTGGGTCCCCAGGTCCCTGATAACCTCTTCTGTGCTTAGTGGATTGCCACCTATATGGTAGCTTGGGGTTACCTTGTTTTTCCCGAAGGGTATGACTATACATTTTTTGGCGTTTAACTTCAGGCCATGGCTCTGGCACCAGCTATCTGTTTCTGTGAGTCCCTTCTGAAGGATATCCGTGTCCGATGCACTTTCCACTATGGCTTCAGTTTGCAGTCGGCTGCAAACTTTGTCAGCCAAAGTCCTCCCATGTTGGCCTGTACTTCTGAGAAGTAGATGCCGAACAATAGGGGGCCAAGGACCGAGCCCTGTCGGACACCGCTTGTGACCGGCTTGGAGTCTGACATAGCGCCAGCAACTCTAACCCTGTGGGTTCTGTCCTTAAGCCAGTTTGCAATCCATCTTGTGACATATGGGTTTACATTTAAGCTGGTAAGTTTTCTACAATACCCGAGTGGGGTATTGTGTCGAAGGCCTTTGCAAGGTCAAGGTAGGCTGTATGGACTGCCTTTCCCTCATCAATGGCCTTGGGGACTGTTTCGAAGAAGTTGACCAAGTTCAAAAGGCATGATCTGCCCTTGACGAAGCCAAACTGGGTCGGGTCCAATGTCTGCAAGTCCCCTATATCTTTGTTTATGAGCTCCATTATGATCCTCTCCATAGCTTTGCAGACTAGACTTGTTAAGCTTATGGGGCGGTAATTACCAGGGTCCGTAGAGGCACCGCCTTTGTGGAGTGGGACCACAGTTGCCGTACGCCACTCCTTGGGCATGTATCCTGTGGTAAGGCTGAGATTAAACAGCTGCCTTATTTGTGGGTTTAATTCCTCATTTAGCTCATGTAGCACACAGCCGGGGACACCATCCGGTCCCATTGATGCTGTGTTTTTAGCTTTAGAGAGAGCAGCTTTCACCTGCGCATTTGAGATGTCTGGGAGGCTACACTCTGCTGGGATAGTTATCTCTCCTTTGGGGAGAGGGGTGAAGTTTGCACTGAACCTGTCTGCCAGTATGTTGGCAATGTCTGTGGGTTCAGTGATTTTTGTATCATTTTGGACTAATTCTGAGCATATCTGGGAGTTTCCACCCAGGTTCCTAACATAGCTGAAAAAGGCCTTATGATTGTCCTTTGAATCCATGGCAATTTTTCTCTCAAAATTGGCCTTAGTTGATTTTATGAGTGCTCGTATTTTTTACAAATAATGATCAGGGTGACTTCCCTTTTATGGATTTTGTTCTATCATGTAATAGCTTTCTCCTCTTATTGTAAAGTTTGTTAATGGCTGGGGTCCACCAGACTGGACGTTTGCCCTTTGTGGAAAGAGTCTTGGTTTTATTTGGGATTGCCTGATCCATGCAGTCCTGGAGGAGTTCATAGAAGGCATTTGTAAGGGCTTCCACAGCTTGGGTTGTGGTTTCCACTGGCTCAGGGCCTTGAAGGATACCACACCAGTCTTGAGTAGTGTGAAGTTTGCTTTAGAGAAGTTCTTCACTGTGGTCTTTTTGTTTGGGGTGGGGGCGGATGTGGATTTCCAGTGAGATTAGTTTATGATCAGATCTCACCAATGAGGGATATACTCCGTGTGGAGCATTTTGTCCCCATGTTTGTGATAATGAGATCTAGTATATTTTCTCCTCTCGTGGGAACAGTGACTAGCTGTTCCATGGCATTTGAATTTATGAACTCCAGGAACCATTGGGCTAGAAAGTTAGGGCTTGAGTAATGTTCCCAGTCTATATTCGGGTAGTTGAAGTCACCCAATATGATGGTGTTTGGAGATACATTTATACCCTCCAGTGTCTTCAGGAAGGCTGTGTGGGGTTCCTGAGTTTGAGAGGGTGGCCTGTAGCATGCTACAATTTGTAGAGCAGTTTTGCCTATGGTTAGTTGCACCTGGATGGTTTCGCCACCAACCTGGAGGTGTGGGTATCCTTTATGAATATGGATACACCCTCCTTTTGTTTTGTGGTCTGGGTTTTGGGGCCGAACGCATGATATGAGGTAAAACCTAATAGTGCCGGGTGCTCTCAGGAGCCTTGAACCAGGTTTCAGTTACAGCACAGACATCGATGTTCTCCATACTGAGAAGGGCCTCGAGTGCGTGCATTTTGAGAGTTAGACTTCTGGCATTGAGCAGCATTACCCTCAGTTTCTTCCCATTTTTGTTTTCTAGGGTGGTAGGTTTAGAATTTGAGCCTTGCCTAAAAAAGGCACTATGGGGGTGGCAAGAGCCTTAGCCAATATCCGGAATCCCAGGGGTGACAGGTGCAAGCCATCCCTTGGGAAGCAGCGTGGCTTGTCAAGCATGTCATTCCAGGCAGACAGACACTGGATCCCCTTTGAATGACACCAGACATTAAGCCAATTGTAAAAGGTGATCATCTTGTCTCTATATTGTGGCATCATTCTTGGTGAAGGAAGGATACTGCTCAGGGTCAGGGTCATACCTGCCTGGGCTACATAATCAGAGAGCTCCTCTATGTCTCTTTTCATGTAGTCCAGGGAGGTACGTCTCAGGTCGTTCACACCAGCATGGACAATGACTGCTTCATATTTGTACTTGCCGTGGAGTGACCAGAGTGCTTGTGTTATGTGGCGGATTCTAGTGCCCGATAGGCAGCTTACTGTGACCCTCTCCTTGTTCAGCCTGGTGAGTGGGGCGTCAGTGTGTCTGACTATGGAGTCACCTATGACAAGTATGTTTGGTGTTGTATTTGGCCTTAAGGGCTGTGACTGCTTTGCACACTGCTTTTGTGGTTTATGTGTTGCTTGTGGGGTGTCTTGAGGTAGCAGTTGTTTGGGTGTCTGCTTTGGAGACCTCTGCTGTTTAGGTAAATTTTTACTCAGAGCCTCCGAGTATGTCTTTGTGTGTTTATGTGTTTGATTCAGTGGTGTGGTAGCATTATGTGAGGCTGGTTTTGTGGTGTGTGTAGTTGCCTTCTCCTCCTGTCTGGTCTTGCCAGTCCTGAGTTTAGAGAGCTCAGCCTCCAGTTTGGCTAAATAGCTGCATCTCTCACAAGTATTTGTGTTATGTGGGAGGAGGAGAGGGTTGTCTGTGTACATGAGGCAGTTATAACATTGCCTCAAGATTCCCAGATTCACCAGCTGGACTGGAGAGGAGATTGACAACTGACCTTTGGACATGCTAGAATAATATTGGGAATTCCTTAATAATTGAAAACAAGGGCCAGTGGGAGTGAGGGTGTAGTGCTTTTAATTTTTAGTGCTGACTTATATAATTGCTTTAGTGAGCAAGTGCCAGGTAACTTGAGTGCAATGTGTTACAAGTAACTAAATGCAAAAATGACAAACAGTAACTTTCTTTCAAGTGAAACAAGGAACTAGTACAGTAAGCAATGCAGATATCACTAGTGATCCACAGAAGCGCTGAGAAGCCGCGTATTAGGTGGTATTAGCTTCCAGGGAAATAAGCAAACAAACAACAAGCATATAAACAAAGCTAGATTCAGCAGGCCTGGATCTAGTCTATGCTAGAGCAAACAAGGTGTACCAATTTCAGTAAGATACAGTTCAAATATTCAGGCCCTATAAACCTTTAACCAGAAATTCCCAGCTCAGAAGGGCAGAGTCCAGCCTCTTCTCCCACAAGAGTGCAGACCATAAACCTTCTTAATGTAAAATAACTGGCCTAAAGCCCAAGTGCCTAAACCAGAACTAATACCCTTGGACACTGGGCTCTCAATCAGCAGTTCCCAACTTAGAAGGATGAAAACTACCTGTCCTGCCGCCACAGTGCTTGCCACAAACCTTCCTAATGTAAAACAACTGGTCTGAAGCCCAAGTGCTTAATCCAAAAGACTTAGAATGATAGCTACACTTTAATCAAGTTACAACCAAGCAGTAATAAATACAATTGAATACTTTAGAGAATGACTGGATTAGTGCTCAAGTTACTCTAACAAAGCTAGATCCAGCAGGCCCGAATCCAGTCTATGCCACAGCAAACAAGGTGCACCAACTTCGGTAAGAAGCAGTTCAGATATGCATGCACTATAAGCCTTTAACCAGAAATTCCCAGCTCAGAAGGGCAGAGTCCAGCCTGTCCTCCCACAAGAGTGCAGACCATGAACCCTCTTAATGTAAAATAACTGGCCTGAAAGCCCAAGTGCTTAAACCAGAATTAATACACTTTTAGAATAACAGACACTGACCCCTCAATCAGCAGTTCCCAACCTAGAAGGATGTAACCTACCTGTTCTGCCACAACAGTGCGGACCACAAACCCTCTCAGTGCAAAACAACTGGTCTGAAGCCCAAGTGTTTAAACCAAAAGGCTTAGAATGAGTTACACCAAGCAGTAATAAATACAATTGAGTATTTTTAAGATGATGCAAAAGTAAAATGAAGTAGGTAGAAACACAAGTACAGTAAAAGCAGATATTTTTTTTTTATCTGAACAAGTGCTGAGATCAAAGAAACAGATTTGAGTGCTGAAACTAGAAAACTGGCTAGTTATAAAAAAACAAGCCAGAAGGCTTTCCTCAAACACAGAAGGGCCTGGGGGCTCAGAAGCCTACAAATAGTCTATACCACTTAACAGGAAAGGCAGGAAATAAGCTTAATTTTTTTTTGTCTGTTTCCCAGATGCTCTCTTTGTACACAGTAGGAGTGCCTGAAATCAGAATATGATCTCACTGCACTCAGTTGAGTGAGCAAATGAGATGGGCCCAGAGGCAGGCTGAGGGGCCGACAGTTTCAAGGCCACCAAGATTAACACCAAAACAAAAACAGGGAGGGTGGGTGGGAATAAATGAAGAGCAGAATAACTGCCACGAGTTAAATATTCCTTCAACACAGTTTAAATCAAATTAAATACTGTATTTTTTTTAAAAAAAAGTGCAGATAAAGGTACTTAAATTCTCTTATACGTCCAGTTGAATATAACCAAGTTCTTAGCTGGCCAAAGCTGAGGTTTTTAAGCAATAAAAATTTCACAATGCACCACTTAAAAAGGCAAGGACAGGAAATCAAAGAATGTGGCTACCCCACACCTGTAATTACTAGCAAATAACACACTAGCTTCAGTTCAAGTTACTAAAGAGCAGAATAACTGCTACTTGAGTTAAATATTCCTTCAACACAGTTTAAATCAAATTAAATACTGTATATTTTTTAAAAAAACTGCAGATAAAGGTACTTAAATTCTCTTATACGTCCAGTTGAATATAACCAAGTTCTTAGCTGGCCAAAGCTGAGGTTTTTAAGCAATAAAAATTTCACAATGCACCACTTAAAAAGGCAAGGACAGGAAATCAAAGAATGTGGCTACCCCCACACCTGTAATTACTAGCAAATAACACACTAGCTTCAGTTCAAGTTACTAAAGAGCAGAATAACTGCTACTTGAGTTAAATATTCCTTCAACACAGTTTAAATCAAATTAAATACTGTATATTTTTTTAAAAAAGTGCAGATAAAGGTACTTAAATTCTCTTATACGTCAAGTTGAATATAACCAAGTTCTTAGCTGGCCAAAGCTGAGGATTTTAAGCAATAAAAATTTCACAATGCACCACTTAAAAAGGCAAGGACAGGAAATCAAAGAATGTGGCTACCCCCACACCTGTAATTACTAGCAAATAACACACTAGCTTCAGTTCAAGTTACTAAAGAGCAGAATAACTGCTACTTGAGTTAAATATCCCTTCAACACAGTTTAAATCAAATTAAATACTGTATTTTTTTAAAAAAAAGTGCAGATAAAGGTACTTAAATTCTCTTATACGTCCAGTTGAATATAAACAAGTTCTTAGCTGGCCAAAGCTGAGGTTTTTAAGCAATAAAAATTTCACAATGTACCACTTAAAAAGGCAAGGACAGGAAATCAAAGAATGTGGCTACCCCCACACCTTTAATTACTAGCAAATAACACAATAGCTTCAGTTCAAGTTACTAAAGAGTAGAATAACTGCTACTTGAGTTAAATAATCCTTCAACACAGTTTAAATCAAATTAAATACTGTATTTTTTTAAAAAAAGTGCAGATAAAGGTACTTACATTCTCTTATACGTCCAGTTGAATATAACCAAGTTCTTTGCTGGCCAAAGCTGAGGTTTTTAAGCAATAAAAATTTCACAATGCACCACTTAAAAAGGCAAGGACAGGAAATCAAAGAATGTGGCTACCCTCACACCTGTAATTACTAGCAAATAACACACTAACTTCAGTTCAAGTTACTAAAGAGCAGAATAACTGCTACTTGAGTTAAATATTCCTTCAACACAGTTTAAATCAAATTAAATACTGTATTTTTTTTTAAAAAAAGTGCAGATTAAGGTACTTAAATTCTCTTATACGTCCAGTTGAATATAACCAAGTTCTTAGCTGGCCAAAGCTGAGGTTTTTAAGCAATAAAAATTTCACAATGCACCACTTAAAAAGGCAAGGACAGGAAATCAAAGAATGTGGCTACCCCCACACCTGTAATTACTAGCAAATAACACACTAGCTTCAGTTCAAGTTACTGAAGAGCAGAATAACTGCTACTTGAGTTAAATATTCCTTCAACATAGTTTAAATCAAATTAAATACTGTATTTTTTTTTAAAGTGCAGATAAAGGTACTTAAATTCTCTTATACGTCCAGTTGAATATAACCAAGTTCTTAGCTGGCCAAAGCTGAGGTTTTTAAGCAATAAAAATTTCACAATGCACCACTTAAAAAGTCAAGGACAGGAAATCAAAGAATGTGGCTACCCCCACACCTGTAATTACTAGCAAATAACACACTAGCTTCAGTTCAAGTTACTAAAGAGCAGAATAACTGCTACTTGAGTTAAATATTCCTTCAACACAGTTTAAATCAAATTAAATACTGTATTTTTTAAAAAAAGTGCAGATAAAGGTACTTAAATTCTCTTATACGTCCAGTTGAATATAACCAAGTTCTTAGCTGGCCAAAGCTGATGTTTTTAAGCAATAAAATTTTCACAATGCACCACTTAAAAAGGCAAGGACAGGAAATCAAAGAATGTGGCTACCCCCACACCTGTAATTACTAGCAAATAACACACTAGCTTCAGTTCAAGTTACTAAAGAGCAGAATAACTGCTGCTTGAGTTAAATATTCCTTCAACACAGTTTAAATCAAATTAAATACTGTATTTTTTTTTAAAGTGCAGATAAAGGTACTTAAATTCTCTTATACGTCCAGTTGAATATAACCAAGTTCTTATCTGGCCAAACTGAGGTTTTAAGCAATAAAAATTTCACAATGCACCACTTAAAAAGGCAAGGACAGGAAATCAAAGAATGTGGCTACCCCCACACCTGTAATTACTAGCAAATAACACACTAGCTTCAGTTCAAGTTACTAAAGAGCAGAATAACTGCTACTTGAGTTAAATATTCCTTCAACACAGTTTAAATCAAATTAAATACTGTATTTTTTTAAAAAAAGTGCAGATAAAGGTACTTAAATTCTCTTATACGTCCAGTTGAATATAACCAAGTTCTTAGCTGGCCAAAGCTGATGTTTTTAAGCAAAAAAAATTTCACAATGCACCACTTAAAAAGGCAAGGACAGGAAATAAAAGAATGTGGCTACCCCCACACCTGTAATTACTAGCAAATAACACACTAGCTTCAGTTCAAGTTACTAAAGAGCAGAATAACTGCCATTTGAGTTAAATATTCCTTCAACACAGTTTAAATCAAATTAAACACTGTTTTTTTAAAAAGAAAACTGCAGATAAAGGTACTTAAATTCCCTTATACGTCCAGTTGAATATAACCAAGTTCTTAGCTGGCCAAAGCTGAGGTTTTTCAAGAAAATACAAAAATAACACTTGATATTGCTCAGAGCCTATTCATAATGGTACCATCTACTCTCATCCAGTGGATATATCCAATATACTGTCAAATTATTTGGACATTATTTGGATTATTAATTGGACAGTGCAGTCTTAGAATTGTCACCTCACAACAACAGTCTCTCTGGTGTGATTCTCAGCTGGAGTGCCTTCTGTGCAGAGCCTGCATGTCCTCCCTGCATTCGTGTGGGTTTTCTTTGGGTACTCCGGTTTCCTCCCACATTACAAAGACATGTGTCTGGAGCATTTCTACCCAGGCTTCCGCTAAAAATTGACTTTGTTCCAACTTGACTTTCCTGGTAAACAAATATTAAATAAATAAATAAAATTAATTTAGTAGCACCTTAATCCCAGAGACATCTATTCCAAGCCCATGTACACTGATGGAATCATGCTATTAACTATCATGAAAGAACATGGTCTGAGAATGCTCACCAAAGCAAAGAACACCTCATCCATGGGGCCTGACAACATACTTACTTGCCTAAATAAAAGCACTAAACAACCATTGGTAGACCCAATCCTCAACTGCTTTAACCTGAGACAGGCAATGGGGTTAGTCCCAAAAGTGTGGTGCACAGCTGTTGTGATGTCACTCTACAAAGGTCATCCCACAACCAGCACTGGAAATTACAGTCCTATCAGTTTAATGAGTCTTATATGCAAAGCTATGGGACATATCATCACTATCATAATCATCTATGATATCAAAAATGTTATCAGACTCGCCCTTAGCAGATTGGCTTTATCAAGGGTAGAGCTTGTCTAGTGAATCTTGTGAACTTCTTTGAGAAGGTTAATCAGGTCATAGACTGTGGGAAACTATACATACATTATACGTTAACCATGCCAAGGCATTCAGTACCATACCGCATCCAAATATAATAAACAAGCTAAAGAAGGTCCAAATTGACCCACATGTGGTTAGAAAGATATACAACTGGCTTAGTGAGAGGATTCGCACAGTACGAGTAGGGGGAGGGTCATCTTCAGAAATCATGAAGGTGAACATTGGACTTTCCTAAGCATCTGTGCTGTGGCCTCTGTTATTCATATCTACTTCTCAGATCGCCATTTATCACACAAGGATCTCTGTTTAACACCATTTGTTCATTTATTTATTGCTTTTATTGACTGGGGAAGTTCAACTGGGATCTAATAGTCCCTTTTTAGCAGAGGCTCAGGGAGAACATTTCAATAACAAAATAGGCAATTTTATTCACAAGATAAAAATTTAAAGTTTAAAATTACAATATGGGCAGAGAGGAGGTGACAATTTTTCTGTCATCTTCTGCCCCTCTGTTGTTTCTACCACTTCTATTGTCTCTTCTTACCACCTAACAAGTCCCCCCCTCCCATTTTAATTCTGGATTTAAAAAAAAAAGTATGTTCCCAGATCTGTCACTCTGTGCACCTCAACTTAGAGGAGCGGAAAAAAAAGCTTTTCTGTACTATTAAACTGAAGTCAATTGCTTACTACATTTGCAACAAGCAGTTAATGCAGTTTATGCATGCAAAGTGTGCTAAAGTGTTTCAATTAACACTGTAAATGCAATATGGTATAGCCAATAATGCACTTAAGACCAACTGGCATCTGCCTATCGAACCCCCCAACACTTGCCCCTATTTCCCCACCCTAACTATGCTTCTGGTACCACACAGGTTCTGTCTGCAACTGACGTATGCATCAGCCCAGATTTTAAGGACATATAACCACATGCTTCTAGTTTTGTTTGTTTATGTGTTGTGGCTGCATCATACTTAATGGATCCAACGAGATACATGTATTTACTCCCTGCCTGTTTCATGAAAGCCTATTTACGTGAGCTTGGGAAATCCAGTGGGCAATTAATTAAAACAAATATAACTTGCCTTGAGGTTTGCTGATCTTTCTGTAAATTAGATTAGAGACTGTAGGAGGTATTGCCCTCACTTAACTGTTAATTCAATTTACATGAGTGAACTGAGTTCTAGAAATAGGCGGCAAGAAAAGGAACTAGTATTGGTTTTGTGTGTTTTGCTCAATTTCTGCTTCTATATAAGACTTCTCAATCTCTGATGTCAATTTCTTTTAGTATTACAATATATATGTAACCTGAGGGCTTCCCTTCACATGATCGACTTTTCACAAAGTCGACTTTCATATGGCCGTGACCATATGATCGACTTTTGAAAAGCCGACCATGGGGAACCGCTATCTCTGTACAGTGCAGAATGTGAAAATGTCCATCTTCAACACTGTAGTGCGATCTCAGAGTTGGTATATTTAAGTGATGGGGGGTGTGCTGGGCTAACATTTTTAAGTTAAGTGTTCGTTGAGTTTTTTATATTTATTTTGCACGGTCAGCTTTCCGAAAGTCGATCATATGGTCTTGGCCATATAAAAGTTGACTTTGTGAAAAGTCGACCATGTAAAGTAGACCCAACCTGAGGTAAGGGGTGCAACTAACAAGGTAACTACAGGGTAAAAAAATCCCAGCCTTTCAAATGGAGAATCAGTCCATATTATATTATATCAAGTTTTTGATGGATTTTCCCATTCTGTCTGAACATCAACTTCAAGTTTTATTTGGTGGATATTAGCTTCCATCCAGAAGTTTTGCATTAAGTTTTACAGATCATGGTCAGTGTAAGAGATATTCCTATCTAATATCTGACAATTTTCATATATTTTGCATCTGCCCATATTTACATACAGATATGTGTCTGTTTTGATGAATAAAATTACTGGTATGTACTATCAGCTGATTCCTCTGAACTGGATATCAATGAATTCTAAGGAATTTACAAACACACAATGAGGTATGAAATATTTATGTTATTTCTTGTAGCTATAATGAGGTTATATATTGCTTCTCATTGGAAAAAGGCAAAGTCACTGAGAAAAGAAGACCTTTATGTATTCCAATAAAATGCTATGCAAGGTTAAGTTGGATTATTGCAATTACAGGGTTCCTTACAATATATCTTCCACTAGGACTAATGTTAAAGCTTTACTTAAGACTATCTGGAAAAATAATTTATTTTGTGTCTTAGAGTTGAGTAGTTTCCTTACCAGACATTTTAAACAAATTTACATTTGCAAATAGTTATTGGTATTAGTGTTTCATGTATTTGTTGTTGGTGGTTGCTGTTGTTTATGCTGTTATGGTTTGCAATAAGAAATACACTGGTACCTGACAGCTTAGTGAACACCAGTATACTTACTGTCAGAATACTGAATGTACAAGGCTGAAATGTCAAAATGCTGAAATGTTAAAATGTTGAAATCAAAATATATACTTACCTACATGTGTGAAGAGTTGGACTTATCCCCACCCCTGACAGGATCTATGTTTACTCATTTATGAGTTTCACTGATAAGGGAGTGATGCTCTTTGTTGACAGGCTGTGTGCTGACCCAGTGTACATCTAGGCTGTCAATAAATATTCGGAGTTCAAAATTTTAAAGTTTCAAAATTTTGATATTTCAAGATTATGCATTCAGTGTTATGACTTTCAGTATATCACTATTCAGTAAGTTTTCAGGCAATCAACATATACATATGGATGGCAGTGTCTTCCCCACATTACTAGGGTCCAAACAACTCTGTATGCTTGCAAATATCTTTGTACTTGAATTTTTATATATCTCTTGCTCTGTACCATTTTTGTTGAGCCTACATCTTTCAAGGACAGCGCAGTGGTGCAGCAGTAGCATTGTCATCTCACAGCAAGAGGATCTTCGGTTTGATTCTCAGCTGGAGTGTCTTCTGTGCAGAGTCTGCATGTCCTCCCTGCATTTGTGTGGGTTTTCTCTTAGTACTATGGTTTCCTCCCATGTTACAAAGACGTGTCTGGAGTATTTCTCCCTGGGCCTATGCTGAAAATTGGCTTTGTTCCAAGTTGGACTTTCCCAGTAAACAAATAAATAAATAGTAGGTATATCTGGGTCATCTCTGTAACCCTTCTTGTTAACCACAGACCAGCCCTTTTGTAGCAGTGATTGCAGTGACAACTGTACAGTATTTAAAATGAAATCATACACTTTAACTGGAAACATTTTATAAATGTATTAGTTACTGAAGGTGCTTGCCACTACCACACAGAGGAAAAATGGATTTCATTGAAAAGGTCTGCGGTTCCAGAATATGCAAGCAGCAAAAGTGAAAATTCACGTAAAAAAAAAAAAAAATGTTTTTTTTGCAGTATATCATTAAGTATACCTGTACCCATAATACAAACTCAAACTCCTCACATAAGCAAACATTACAGCTGTCAATGCCATCTTAACATTTTGTTATTTCAGACAAAATGGATCTCATTATTTCATACAACTACAAAGACAGGCATTTTCTGTCGAATAAAGTCCAACTCTACCAAAATGCACAAAGACAAAAATACTTCCATATTTCTTATGTAAACATTGGTCAGAAGGCTATTACCAATGGCATAACTTTGCAAGCTACAATGGAGGTTTACATATGATCTTAATACATTATAAACTCAATGTCAGCTAAAATCAGACCCACAAACAGCTATGGACATGTGATTAGCACCAGTTTAAGAATGAAGCAACATTCCCAGCTTAATTATTTTGTTAAGTTACCCACATAAATTAGACAAAGACAAACCTCATTCCCAGGTATAATAGATGTATAAAAAGCAGAACGTGAAAACAGCTGTGTCAAACTTTCCATAACAAAAGAACTTGAGCACCTTGTGGAAAATAATACTATAATGTATAAAAGTGCTCCAGCTGCAAGCACAAACATCTGAACTCAATTTTTATCAACTGTGCTGACTGTGGGAGTGTTTTTTATGTAATATCTATAACACAACACAAATAAGCAAAAATGAGTAGCTTGAAAAATAAAACCAAATTCTTTCCCTTATCTAAAAAGCTTAACTATACCAAACCATTCTGACCAAATGTATCTGAATGGTGGTACAGTTATGAAATTTTTTTTTAATAAAGTAAGGTATATAGTTAGGATGAATGCAAGGTTAAGGTTAGGGTTAGTACACATTACTCTGCTTCACCTTCGTAATGTGTGATAACTCTAACCCTGACCATGTCCCTAAATGTATGCATTACTTTAGAAAATCTTTCCATAACTAGCATTACCACAAGAAAAGGCAGCTCAGAGACACACACACACACACACACACACACACACACACACACACACACACACACACACCAGATTTATGAAGCCCTTAATAGCGTGCAGGATTAGTCTAAGAGCTATTTTCGGCAATATGGCTGATGTGCAATCCAGGAACGAGCTCCCGGGACGTGCACTTGAACTGTTAGACTAATCATGCATGGACCAAGCTCCTGTATGCAAATTACCTTCATTTTCAGGTGAAAACCATGCAAATGAGGGTAATTTGCAATCCAGGAAGCCGGCAGCTGTCAGTGCAGGATGAGTGCAGTCTGCAGAAATGTACTTGTCTCAGTTAGTAACCAAGTACATTTCTGCAAACTACAAAACGGAGCTATGATAGCTCCAAATAAAGGCTGCATATTATTGAGGAAGCATGCCAATGACCAAGTAAAAGGCCACTGGCATTGCAAAATTTTTAAAAAATAAAAAAAAAACAACTTTAATTTTTTTTTCGCTGATCTCACCTGTTTAAGCATAGGGCAGCGGCTCGGAAATGGGATCGGGGGGAAAATAATAAAATAAACCTAAAATAAGCATTCTAACTAAAAGCAGTATTCTGCCATGCAAGTCAATGGCAGGCAGAAGACAACATGACCAGTGAGTAATGGTTACTATGGGGGACGCTCAGTGTGGGGCATGTAACTATGCATTAGCAGGCAATCCTATGCAAATGAGGGGAAGGATAGAGAATCCCAGATTCCCTGTCAGTGTAAGCCTGCACCCAAGAGTGTAGGACTAGAAAAAACATGAGTGTAAGCCCTAGACGTAGCTAACATCAGAAGGGGGTGTGTCAGGCATGCTGTAAGCTAATTGGAGCACTGCATCTCATGTTTGCCTTTAGCTAAGCTAAGCTAAGGCAGGGAGTGTGTCTAGGGCTGTCCTATCTTACACCAAGAAAATCATGGTGTACACAGGTTGAACAAGCCAAAATCCTGTAGAACCTGCTTACAGCGCATACACATGTTTGCGTGGCATGCACCAGGTGTAAAAAAAAAAAACAGGAAATAGCAGCTCCGTTCACATCTGAGCACTGTGTTTGTGTGGCGTGCCCCTGGGCTCAAACAGGAATCAGCAGTAGGAAGGTAATCAAGGAGAACTAGCTTAGCTGGCAGGTGAAATGTATTAAAACCAGCCAATTACACAGACAGCAGACCAGCCCAGCCCAGAACACTACTATAAACTAAGCAAACACTTTTCCCTCTGGTTTTTCCACACTCTACACTAGCGGGGAAATTTTATCAAACAAACCTACAAAATGAGAAGGGCTGCAGCAGGCAACATAGAGCAACACATGCAAGAGGCAAAGGGGTGGTGAGGATGTGAATGCTGCCAAACAACCCACAGTGAGGAGACAGAGAAGAGTGTACAGACCCAGGGTAACCTACCAGGTGCTACATGAGCTGGAGATAGTGGAGCACTATAGGGTGGACAGAGACCTCCTACAGCAAATTGTTGAGTTGTGCCGGCCACACCTAACACACCAAATTGGCCGAGGGGAACCCCTCCCAGTGGATACCAAGGTATGTGTAGGTCTAGATATATTAGCCACAGGTACCTCCCAAAGCACAACAGGGGATATCATGGGGATCTCACAGGCATCAGCATCCAGAGTATTCCACCAGTTCCTGGATGCCATGTCAGCACATGCAAGTGAGCATGTATATTTCCTCAACACATGTGAGGTGTTGACCAGCAATATGCGTCTCTTCCACCAAATAGCAGAATACCCTGGGGTAGTGGATGCTATAGAATGCACGCACATATGCATCAAAGAACCACCCGGTGAGCAGGGTAGGGCCTACATCAACCTCAGGGGCATCCCCTCCATCAACTGCCAGGTTGTATGTGATGCCCAGGGCATTATAATGAATGTATGTGCTGGCTGCCCTGGAAGCTATCACGATTCACACATATAGCACCTGACGCAGCTGTATCACAGATTTGCCACTGTGTACATCCCCAACAGTCACCTAGTGGGGGATGCTGGGTACCCACTGGAGCCGTGGCTGATGACACCCATCAGAAATGCACACACAGCTGAACAACAATGCCATAATGAGGCACATGCACAGGCCAGACATATAATAGAGCATGTGTTTGGGATGCTCAGGTCACGGTTCTGGTGTCTGGACACATCCAGTGGAGCCTTGCAGTATTCACCAGCTACATGTACCCAAATTGTTATGGTATGTGCTATGCTACACAATATGATCCTGTGGAAACAGCTGCAGCAGGAACAGCATTGGGCAGGGCCACACAGCCCCCCACCAATGCCAAGGCCTGTACAGGCACATAGTGACTTGGAGGAGGAACAATCTGAGCCTGACCCAGTAGGCAGAAGGAGGCATGCCCAGTATGCTATGGCCTTGGCAAAAAGGCAACACATAGCATATGCACTGACACAGTAGGGACCCAGGGAATGACACTTCTCTCTGACTCACACATACAGTAAAAGGGATGCCAAACATCACACTACTTGTGCTCAACCATGTATAGGGAGTGTACTATGTGCATCCAACATAGGCAGCCCTCCAGCACCATCCTCAAGTCTGGCACACCTTCAGGGTAAGTCAATCAACTTACCAATTGCCAAATGGAGTAGAATGTGTTGTTACCTGTAGCTATGTTATGGATGTGAGCATGCAAGGGAATTGGGGGGGCTGAATGTTATGGCAGCAGACAGTAGACACCTATAGTGACACCATGGCATCTGTAGCACATACTGGAGTCACCATAGTAGCCAGTACTACACAGGGTGACAAAACCCACTGCAGGAAATGGGCTGAGTGACATGTGTGCCCATAAGACCCACACATGCCAGTCAGGAAGGTTCACATACTCAACAACAGTCTCAGCCAGCAGGACAGGTGTAGACAAATACAAACAAATGCTGTACTATGGCCTCTGAATGAGCCCTGTGGATAACTCCTCCCCCAGGCCTACACAGACAGACTACAGCAGGCCAGGTAGTTGGATGTAAGTTGTGACTACTACAAAGTCAGAAACTAATATGCAGATAATTAAAGCTAAGATCTGTAGTACATTGGTATGCCTCTAGCTAGCATGATAGGTAAGACTACAGACTGAAATGGAGTACCTGACATACCAGTACAGTCTTAGCAAATGTGTGCAAGTGTCAGGTGTGCCCCCCCATCCTATGTACACATAATAACAGCCAGGTGTGCCCCCCACTCCTGTGTAGAAATGTAGAAACAGTCAGGTGTGCCCCCCCCCCCGCTATGCAGAAATGTAGCAACAGTCAATGCCAAATGATGGATGGATACCCTGCAGACAGAGCATTCTACCTGTCGGTGTAAAACACAAAGGTCAACACTGCAGTACAAACTACCTTGCCTTGATCCACACATGCAATCCAGATGGCCATACTGGGCATGCTCACACACTTAGAGGAATGAAGGCAATGTCAGTCAACAACATACTGAAAGGTCATACTGGGCATACTCACACACTTAAACACATGAAGGCCATGTCTGCAAACACCAGTGGACCAGGCATATCTGGCAGTCGCAGTTCTTGGTGCAGACACATGTCAGTATGCACCACTCCTGCCTTGCACATACAGTGGATAGGAATACAGACATATGTGTAAGGACAACACACTATAATAAGCCAAAGGTAGACGGACATAGATGTGTGGAAGAGGGTGACCGTGACAAGGAGCCATCCGGGCCTGTCCCACCCAATACACAGCCAAAGGGCCCCATACACAAGGTGCAGATGTCACTCACTGCAGGTACTAGCCACCAGTATCTGTCAGCATGACAGACTATGTGGTACATGTGCCAGCTGTGCAACATGATTGTACAAGAAAGTAGTCATCTAGTAGCTGTATACATGTACCTGTGACATATGACCCCGTGTGTACCCGCATGTGGCATGTCAACCCCTACATGAATGGGTTATGGCCCATGCACATACCACCCTCCCCATAGCAATATTATGACAAGCCTGCTGAGGTCATCCAATGTGAAATACACCTTTGGGAGAGCAGTAGCTCAGTAGAGTAATAAAGTAGTTAGGTAGGTGTTCTAACCCCAGACCTGACTATGTTTGTGTGTGAATCTGTGTGTGTGTCTGACCGAATAGAAAGCAATGCTTTTTAGGCTACTCACACTCCATACAATTCATATACTCAACTTTGGCAAGGCTGCTGATGTCACTCACCTAGAAATATACCTCTGGGAAAATTATAGACCAGTAATCTGTGTTGTACATCCTGTAACTGTGTACTCACTGTAGAGTGTTAAAGTGGTGAGGTAGGTGTTCTAATCCCAGACTTGCCAATCCTGTTTATGTGTGTGTGTCTGACTGAATAGAGAACAATGCTTTTTAGGCTACCCACACTCCATACAATAGATATACTCAACTGTGGCAAGGCTGCTGATGTCACTCACCTAGAAATACACCTCTGGGAAAGTCTTAATCCTGTAATTGCTGTAGCATGTCCTGTAGCTGTGTACTGCTGTAGTGTGATAAAGTAGGTAGGTGTTCTAATCCCAGCCTTGGTAACTGTGTGTGTGTGTCTCTGTCTATTTTTGACTGAATAGAGAACAATGCTTTTTAGGCTACTCACACACTGTACAATTCATATACTCAACTTTGGCAAGGCTGCTGATGTCACTCACGATCACATGCTACTATCTGTACTAGTTCCTTGTACTCCTTGAAAGAAAGTTACTGTTTTTCGATTTTGTTATTTAGTTTACATTAATTGCACTTTACCAAGTTACCCACACCCTGCTCAACTAAGCAATTATATATAAGTCAGCAAAAAAAAAAAAAAAGCAACACACCCTCCACTGGGCCCTGGCTTTTGTTTTAAGGATTTCATTTTTCCCAATTGTTCTGCATGTCCAAAGTTGTCAATCTCTGGTCCTCTCTGGAATCTGAATCTTGAATGAATCTTGCTGCATGCTATAAGGCAACAATGTACACCTCCTCCTCTCCTCCAACCCACAAACACAAATACTAGCAGGAGATGCAGCCATTTAAAGCCAGCTGAGCTCCTCAACTCTCAACTCAGGACTGGACCAGATCCAGACAGGAGGAGGACACACACCACACACCCACACCACAGCCTCACATAATGCCACCACAGTGAATCAAACACATAAACACAAAAGACATACCATACTGGGAGGCTCTGGTAAAAATTTACCTAAAGCAGAGGCTCCAAAGCAAGCAGACACCCAAACAACTGCTACCAAGACACCACCCAAGCAACACATACCACACAAAAGCAGCAGTGTGCGCCAGTCACAGCCTTAAGGCCAAATACAACACCAAAACATACTTGTCATAGGTGACTCCATAGTCCACGGCAAGTACAAACACATGCATTTGTTGTGCTGCTGAGGCGTGCCTACCCTGGACTACACATGAAAAGACACATAGAGGAGCTGATCATAGCCAGGAGCCTATGAGGTATGACCCCCTAAGTATCCTTCCTCCACCAAGAATGATGCCACAATATAGAACCAAGACAATCAGATCAGCTTTAGAGCTAAGTCTAATGTGTTGTCAAAGAGGATCCAGAATCCTGGATCTGGATCCAGTGGATTTGACCACAATGCAGCACAACCCATGAGGAATGACTTGCACCTGTCACCCACCACTTCGGATATTGGCTAATGCTCTTGCCACCCCCATGATCTTGCATTAGGCAAGTTTCAGGTCCTAAACTCAAACCTAAAACCTACCACCCTAGAAAAAAAAATGTAGGAGAGTACTGGTCTGCTGCAGAAGAAGTCTAGTCTAAATCTCAAATGCACGCACTCGAGGCCCTTCTCTGTGTATGAGAACATCGATGTCTGTGCTGTAACTGAAAAACGGTTCAAGGCTCCTGAGAGCACCCCCGGCACTTAGGTTTTTTACCTCCCTTCATGCTCGCCCGCCCCAAAACCCGACCACACCAAAAAGAGGGGTGTATCCATATATTCATAAAGGGATACCCACTCCAGGTTGGTGGCAACGCGCGGTTTCTCGAAACTATCCAGGTGCAACTAACCAGCAGTCACCCCCATTGATGAGGGAAAGGCAGTCCATACAGCCTACCTTGACCTTGCAGCTTTTTTCGACACAACCCACTCGGTATTTAGAAAAACTTAGCTTAAAAATAAAACCCATATGTCACAAGTGACAAAGTGCAGACTCCACTGCAACCTGGCGCCATATGGAAAGTGCATCGGACACGGATATCCTGGACCTGGGGGACCCAGGTTGACAGTGGCCTTTTTCTTGACACTCATGTTTGCTAAGTGGTTAGAAAGACCTTCTACATTGCCAATGATCGAGTACATGCCCCATTCGGGATATATCTCACCCGACATCTGCAGCAATTGGAGAGACCCCAAAAGAAGAAAATCCAGCTATATTCAGTGCATACCGTCTGCTGAGAGGTGACATGTGCCTGACATGCAAGGCCATGTCCAACCGGAATTAATGGACAATATAAATAGGCTGGGTGCTGGGATTTATCATTCAGAGACTCCTCTGCTGTGGATGGAAAAAAATCCCGTCCATGAGGCAGAGCACACACCTGACTCTGTTCAAGAGAAATCTAGACCTGTGGCCACAAAAATTTAGGCTAGGCTTATAAATGCCTTAGGGAAGCTCACCTAGACATACACCTAGGAAGGGTGTAGCCCAGTAATCTCTGTAGTGTGCCCTGCAACTGCATACTGCTGTAGTGTGATAATGGAGTTAGGTAGCTGTTCCAACCCAAGACTTGGCAACTGTGTGTAGCCATGGGAATCTGTCTGTTTTTGACTGAGTAGAGAACAATGCTTTTTAGGGTAATCACACGCCTTAGAATTCATATACTCAACTTTGGCAAGACTGCTGATGTCACCCACCTAGAAATACACCTCTGGGAAGGTTGCCGCTCAGTAATCTCTGTAGAGCATCCTATAACTGAGTACTGCTGTAGTGTGATTTAGAACTGTGATAGGGTTCCATCTCCACCCATGGCAGTTCTGGATATTTTGTGTGTGTTCCAATGTCTGTGTATGGAGCAATGTATTATAGGCTACTCACTCGCAGTACATTTCAAATGCCCTACTTTGGCAATCCTGCTGATGTCATTCATTGTGAAATACAACTTTGTGGAAAAATTCTGTAATAATCCTTGTGGTGTGACCTGCAACTGCTCCATGCTTTAGTGTGATATAGGCCTTAGTCAGGGGTTTAATACTCAAACATGCAGTTGTGGATGCTTTGTGTGTGTCGCACTGTCTGTGTAGAGACCTATGTATTTTAGGCTAGTCACTCGTAGTACAGTTGAAATGCCCTTCTTTGGTAATCCTGCTGATGTCATTCATTGTGAAATACACCTTTGGGGAAAGATTTCTCAAGTAATCTCTGTGGTGCATTCTATAACAGATCCATGGTGTAGGCTGATATTGACCTCAGTCAGGGGTTCTATACCCACACATGTCAGTTGTGGATGTTTTGTGTGTGTCTCACTATCTGTGTAGGGAGCAATGCATTTTAGGCTAGTCACTCGCAGTACAGTTGAAATGCCCTTCTTTGGTAATCCTGCTGATGTCATTCATTGTGAAATACACTTTTGGGGAAGGTTTCTTTTGTAATCCTTGTGGTGTGTCCTAAAACAGCTCCATCCTGTAGTGTGATATAGACCTCCATCAGGAGTTCTATATCCTCAAATGTTAGTTGTAGATGTTTTGTGTGTGCCTCACTCCCTGTGTATGGAGCAATGCATTTTAGGCTAGTCACTCGCAGTACAGTTGAAATGCCTTTCTTTGGTAATCCTGCTGATGTCATTCATTGTGAAATACACCTTTGGGGAAGAAATACTTTACTAATGTCCATGGCACATACTATAACTATGTAATGCTGTAGTTTAATAAGCTAGTGAGGTAGGGTTTCAACTCCCAGACATGACGTGTGTGTGTTTATAACTCGTATCCTATCTAGAGGTGGTTGTGAGTGTGGGCAATGTGAGGAGGATTTTTCTTATTTCTTTAATGGTGGCCCTACTATATATCACAATATCAACCATACCGGGATAACAGATGTAAATTAGCTGAGAAGCTGGGGTGCAAAGCCATACCCATGCATGTGACATCAGGGCCAGCCAATCACAGTTAGCAACCCCACTATTACCCAGAGCACACACTCAACCCATGTGTCATACGCACACACATGCCTAAACAACAGCCAATATGTGGGTAGTACACTGCATATTGGCCACTGATAGTAACTATGCAGTGATAGCAGTGGTCTACAGAGTGCATGTCACCCTGCCCATCTGTCCAATATGCACATGCATGCAGACAGTGCACCTACACCATGTTCCCCAATAGACACCTACACCACCTATGATGCCTTCACATGTGACTCACAACAGACATACCATGTCTGACAACATGCCCTGTATGGACAGATGACACTGACATCAGGGAATGCTGTTAGCATGCTATCAATGTAGGTGCAGGGTAAACCTGCTGCCCATTACCAGTTCCTGCCATAGATAGGCAAGACTGGCACATCTGATGATAATCTGTGTTCATAACATGGGCCAGACACACCAGGTACAGTAGCACATGTCACTGTACATGCATGTGGGAGGTGTGTACATCCCAGACACCATCCATGTCATGGACTAAGGAACACATACATGGCAAGTGATGCACAGCATTGGCCACATACAATAGTCACCCAGGTGACTGGATGGGGGATGCAATACCCACCTGTGTGGGCAAATGCAGAAACCACAGTCCTGAGCCACAATGCAGACCACTGTCATGTGGCCTGATGCCAATGTATACCCATCACCTACCCTTGTACAGCCTGCTGGCACAGTTGACCACCACACACCCATGCAGACATGCACTCATGCATGTCAGAACTGGCACCCTGTGTGTTCGTGTGTGTGTTGTATGGTGCGTATGTCCGCATCCACACTCACTACAACCCCCCAGGATATACTGAAGCATGCTGTCTGATGTCTGACACCTTCTCAATACTCTTTGCCCATACGAACTCCGTATGACCCATGTGGTGCATGTGATACTTGGACATTGATGTGTTGTGGCAATCCCACTAGTGATGAGTTGCACTCCTGGCCCTGCCAAGTGTGTCAATGTGTGTGCATCCCTGTGTGAGTGTGCCTCTGTTGACACTGGCACCTGTTCATGCAGACAGGCATGTGTACGTCACCTACCGTATATCTACCGTATCCCTGTTGCAGATGTCACTCACCATCACATATATGTTCTGAGTGCACCACAGCAGGTAACCCATGTGGCGCATCCAATAACTACATCGAACTGTGATAGCACTACATAGATGTCGGGGATTTGATACCCTGTGCTGGTAGGTGTGTGACACAAACATACTTCAGTTGTACTCTCCCACCCCTCCCTGACATGTATTTGCCTCTGTCTACCTCCCCCACCCCCTTTCTGGTGAATGTGGAGGCCCACACCTGCTTTGCTTAGGCAGCAGCATGTGTATTTTAAGTGATGCTCTTGATCAGCTGATGGCCTCTGCATGCATTGCAGTCCTCTCCTAGCTGATTGAATATGGAACAGCTTTGGTAACATTCCCATAGCCAAATGCATGGAAACACACTCCAGTACCTAGGAACATCATGGTGGAGTTGGCCTTTTTCAGTCACTGTGAGGGGGAACTATATTTGTTGTTTGGCAAACAGCATCTCAGATGGATTGGGGATTTACCTCTAACAACATACAGTGAGGAAAGAGAGCAACGAACAGGAGAGGGATGTGCCTGACCTGACTACAGACTGTAAGTGCTGCTATACTGCATTTGGAGTAATGTTGGTTTAACAGTTTTTGTCTGGATATGCCATTTCCATGTATACGAGGAATCCCCATCTGCAGGATCATCTGCTGACTGGCAGTGTTGTGCCTTTAGTTTCATGTGTTAGCCACGGTGCATCTATCTGTGGAATGCAGAAGGTAGTGTGAGGATTGCAGTCTTTAGATGGTGAAGGCCGTGACAGTTACTGACTTCATATCCATCATAGGACATATGTTGCAACTAACCCCATTACAATGGTAAATGTATGAGGTTATCAGAGCAACATGTCTCTAATGGCCCTGTATATGTGCTGTCAGCCACTCCTCTGTCAACCTTTGTACATATGTTGTGCATGAAGTGGTGCATATGTGCTGTACACCATAAATAGTGTCATCATATCTGATAACAAGCCAGTGATATGTCAGATTGCTACACATGTCATGTACAGTAGATGTTATATATCATGACATAACCTGGACATTCTGTGGATGTTTGCACAGTACTGAAGTCTGTGTAGTGATGGTGAGTTGGCAGTGTGCATATTGTTAATATGTACTTTAGCCTGTGTACAGACTGTGGTAGATTTCATTGTTCTAGCTCCCCTTCTATCTGATGTTACATGCTGCCCCACTGTATGGTATCATTTTGCCCTACATGTTTTTAGGGCCATGCACACACATGTCCCATACCACAGACAGCCATCAGACCAAACTGTATAGCAGCCCAGTATATGTAAGGTCATTCTGTGAGTGGCACATATGAGGATTGTGTAGAACAGATAGTCCATATACTGTAATAATATGCTAGCTTACCCATGTGTGGCTGTGGCTGTGCTCACATTGGTTGTGGTTATGCACTTTCACACAGGTGTATCTTACCCTGTGCTGTGACATGGCTGTTGTGCCTGCTATATATGCAGGTACATGTGCATTCCCCCATACGAGATGTAGGCCAGTGTTTAGCCAGTCTGCCTGTAGCCTGCACAGTGCATTGTTGCATGCCTAGCAGCCTAGTGTATTTACCCAGTGAGATGTCATGTGCAGATACTTGCCAGATGTACTGCTGCCAGGCCTCCCTTAAAAGTTTTGTATGTCAGACAGAGCAGTGAGATGCTGTACAGATGTATGTCAATATCTAGTGGGTAGCATGTGTCCATGGCACCCCTGTACCAGCAGTCATTATGTGTCAGGCCAGACAAGAGTGTGTGAATCCAAAACCTATGGTGGCAATTGTATACAAGTCGTTATGTGTTATACCCATCTACATGGCTGTCTACATCCATATTGTCAGGCCTGGTACACATTTTGTGCACTAAGGGATTATGGGTATACCTCTGAACTATACAGGGTGTGTCCAAAGTTCCACATATATTGGCCAATATCTCTGCTGCACTCCACAGTGGCATTACATGCTAGCGGCAGCACTTTACAATGATTTCCTTGGAATGTCTGTCAGTAGCCAATGGCACACATGTTATAAGCAGATGTCACCTTCCACACACACCATGTCTGTGAAGACAATCCCAATGACAGTAGCAATAGTCTAGTAATATACCTACTATACATGCCTGACATCCCCTTGCACTGTGACTTTGGGACTATAGGGGCTGGAGTAGGGCTACACTCCATGTCCAGGACATATGGTGGAAATATATGTACATATACTTATCCAGATAGCCATATATATATATATATATATATATATATATATATATATATATATATATATATATATATATAATTACACATGTGTATTGCTTCCAATTACCATTGTCATGGCAACCACCCACTATAAATCCCTACAGCATGTGGGCGTGGTCCCTTTACATTTCCTGTGTGATGGACATCCTTCCTGAGTGTGGGTATCAGTGTTGCAGACAGCAGGTAGCAATACCTCTTACAGGAGAATCTACACACTCAAGAACAGCCACATATTTGTGGGAGGATCAGGAACTACAGACAGACTGTGAGTAGAGTTGTGTTATGCTTTGTATAGTACTGGTGTTACATGGTGTGTGTATGTGTGTGTGTGTGCATACTAGTCTACCTTGGAATGCAGTCTGTCTGCATTAGCTCACTACTGTGGGCCTATCCTCTTGCTCGACAGAAGTATGCCTATCATGTGATGTCCATCCACCACACAGGTCCTGTGTCAGATATCACATTGGCAGTGTGTGTATTGAGTGCTATCAGTACATGGCTACATCCATTTCTGTTTCTAACCTCAATTCCCTGACTAAGGGTATGTTGCAGACTATCCTGTAACACCAGCACCTTGCTTAGTTTATTGCACAATCTTGCAAGAAATGCATCTAATGTGCAATGAGCGAATGTCATCATGCATTCGCTCATTGCAGATTCAGCAATTTGGGTGCAGATGGCACTATAGTGAGACTGGGGACAATTTGCCTTTCCCCACTGTAGTGCAAACTCGGAGTTAGTATATCACAGTAGGGGGGGTTGTGGGGGGCCCAGCCCCCCAGATGGGGGATGCAGGGGGGTTTGCCCCCCTGCATAGCGATATGTATTCCAACTTGTAGTTCAAGAATCAGTGAAGCTTCTGTTATATTTGCTGAGTTTTGAACTGTGGTGCAATTAGAAATGACGGATTGGTTGTTTTGGTTTGCAGAAAGGGCCATTCAAAGAAATGATTGTCACCCTTTCAAAGGTAAGGTAAACACATATATATCTATATAGGTATATATGGACATACATCTGTAAATGAAATTGGGAACATAACCACAACATATATGTCCACATGCGCCATTGATGGGTTTGAGAGACCCAATCAACATACACCTGGCATGGATAGGTATCCCCCCCCCACAGCCAAACACGTCTGGCCTACAATACACTATCAACCTTAGCAGATCCCATAACCAGGACCCTACACAACAAGGGCAGTACATGTTTACAGTACTCCATCCCACCTGTAGGACGTCAGGCTGGCATTACTAACATATCATGCAGTACAGTCAAGTGAAGTGTCATGCTTGCGGGAACCCTCTGTGCAGGCACATTAAGTAGCTGGGATCCCTCATACTATCCAATAGGCCTACACCTGACAATGGATTCATCAATGTTGGCAAGGACGACCACAAATCCACCATGTCAGCTGGGAACTACCACCCAGTAGCCTGATGACCCTGATCTGGGACATGGAACATTTCAACAATTAACCCATGGCTCATGTCACTGGTAATCATAACACACAGGACCCTGCCAATGTTGGACTTGTCCAAGGCAGAGAATACAACCCAAACCTGGTATACCTCCTTGATGCAATCATGACAGGTGTAGATGAGGGTTAGGAGGTGCACAATGCCTATGTAGATCATAGCAGGCTTTTGTACACCATCCCACATGTAGGAATGTGTGTAGTTGTTAAAGGATCTACCTCTGTTCACAGAATATGTTTCCACCAGGACTGCTTGGTGAATGCCAACATTCCACAGGTGCCATCCCGTGGACATACAGTCCTTCAAAGGTCATAGATGTGTTAATGCCCTTCTCCACACTGTAGAGGCGTGCAGCACTACTGGGGTTGCGTTAACTCACTGGGTGTGGCTGTTGTGGACACATCTGCCATCATTGCAGCTACTGTTGCGTCTATCCCCACATATCTGTCTGTAATACTGTACAGTGTATGTTATCAGGTTGTTAGTTGTTTACACCATTCACAGTAGTTGAGCGCCTCACACCCTCCTAAGGATAGGGCTATGCCACTGGCACTGGCACACTCATGTTACTGAGATGAGGATCGCAGTAGAGTGGGGAAAGGGACATACACCTGCTGTTAGCATGTTCAATGTCATCCACATTGCAGACTGCATTTATAGCAATATTTGGTTGTGCCTATCCTTTCTTGGTGTGTGTGTGTATATGTGTGTGAGGAGGCTGAGTACTGTTATGGGCCAGTGGTGGTGTTGTGTGTGCAGGTATGTGGTTGTCCTAGGTTTGTTGTTTATGTGTGTGTGTCTGCATGCACACAGTTCCACCATGTGGCTGCCCTATACAGGGATTTGTGAGACAGCTGCAGACTGTGCCTGGCAGGGTTTGCAGTTCACCATCTCTGGCCACAAACACAGGACCTGTGGCTGGCAGGCATGCTACAGGCAGTATCAGGTACAAAGCCAGATTGGGTACTGTCCCCTGAGGTTGACAGACGTCCACTGGATCCAGCTTCCTCCTGGGACTGTCCAGGGCAACGTCCACATGGTCTGCTATGATGGTCTGTAGACAGCACCCCCCCCACAGTGCTGGGGCTGGTACTGCCACTGCAGGAGTGGCTGTGACTGGTGGGATGTCCACGGGGACCTCCAGCTGCTGGTGTTGCTAGCATACATCCATGTGGCCGTCGCAACCATACCTCCCTGTCTTGACGCATGGACATGACATTGTGGATGAGATCCAATGTCTCACCCCACCATCTATCCGTGACCATGGTGTAATTATGAATGGCACCTGCTAGGTCATGGATGCTGTCAGTTACAGAGGTGTGATGAGCCCTATGTGCCCTTAGACCCTGTATGGTGTACCGTTCCATTCATGCCTGTGCCTCCATGACAGTCTGGAACATGTGTGTGGTTGATATAGATGTGGCACGTCTGCCAGGGGCATGATGACCAGCAGTGCTGCGACGAGCACCACTGAACATCTGCATATGTGGTACCCCACCGGCCATCTGGCTATGGCTGCTGTGTCCTGACACACATGCCATAGATTCCACACTGTCCTGGCCAATGCCAACCATAGACTGTCCCTCAGCTAAGCCAAAGGTGATGAGGTATGTAGAGGCAGGGTGACTGTGTGCATGGATGGGGTGGATACTTGTGGGATGTCAATTGGTGGCACCTATCCTCATGGTCACTGTCTGTATCAGTGACATCAGATTCTCTGCAGGAGGGACCCAGCCCCACCTCACCACATGTGAGGGGAAAACAGGGAACAGACTGTGAGACCTGTGCATCACTGCTAAACAGTACATAGACACACACACACACACACACACACACACACACACACACACACACACACACACACACACACACACACGTGCAGACATGCCCCCCCCACACACACACACACTTGCAGTCAACATACATGACAACCCACCCACTCCACCAGACAGCACCTACAAACAGCTCCAGCACCCCCATAACACATACAATAAAAGGTGATGGTGCAGTACAGTATCACACACAAACCTGTAATTACACACATGTCAGTATGCAGGACATGTGGTGCTCAACAGCATGCAGTGCAACTGTAGTCAATCCCCATTACCAACATTATACATGGCTGTGATGCATGGCTTCTGTTAGTAGGTGATGGCCCTCCTCCTGGAACACACTGCACCCATGTCCACAGCATTGCTGTGCATATGTTCAGCACCCTGGCATGTACTGTGCACCATACCTCACAGGTGTACACACCAATGCAGGATGTGTATCTGTGTGTCAGTTATGTTTCCTCTGCTGCTCACAGCCTCTGTGTGTTTCTGGATTATATGTGGACATGTTTTAGTGAATGCCTGATGTGTATTCACAGATGTCATCATAAGTGTTGCATGTATGAGTGATAGAATACCATTAGACTGTCCAAAGACACAATGTACTGTACCTATGGTGAGTGTAGAGACCATTATTGACATGGAACTCTCTTCCATGACATGCAGTGGTGCAACACTACTGCATATGGCAACACTACACATACCTGGTATGTGACATATGACCTAGGCAGTCAATTGCATTACAAGCGATATGTCTCAGTTGTGCAGATCCTGGTTGGGATACATACCATTTGTGGGTGCATATGTTTACACACACATATCTTGATGGTGTGTAGCAATAACTGCTATTTGTACTACTGCGGTCACTATACTTGGCAGGGGTATAGTAGCATGGGTCATCATCATGAGCCAGTAGTTGATCAGTCAGGCCTGCAAGTGTTCCCCAAACCTGCATGTTTGCATGCTAAACCCGTGCACAGCCATTGGAGGTCATACAGTACCATCACTAGTGCCGTGGAGTCAGGGTTATGTCTGCCAGACTTCCTGACCTTGACTGTGTGCATACAGATCCATTCTCAGTGGGTTTGTCTCTCCCCTCCAGTGCACTGTTGTGTTTCAGGATGACACACCCTCACCATCTCCTGCTACATTGCAAATGCCCGACATCTGTGGCCTACATGTGTGTCATATTGCAGTATCCCAAACTAGGAACACTATGTGTACTGGCATATTCCATGCCAATGCAAGGCAAACATGCAGGTGTACAGTGGCACCAGCATTGTACAGATAGGGATGTCATCCCTGGATTGGGGTGAGGTGTGGATTGTGCAGCACATGCATCATAACTGCAACTTCCTGGACTTCCCCAACATGGTGCTGGTACATCAGATTACATTGCAACACATGGCTTTGGCAAAGTCCCGCCATTATGCAGGTCATATCTGTATTGAGCCTTGGCTGATGTTGCCTGTGGTACACATAGGTTCATAGGTGAGTACTGGTCTATTGGTCCAGGGGCCTACATAAAGCCTAGCCACAGGGGTACCCAGCCATGTACCACCCAATAATGTTATTCCCCTGTGCCCCTGTCAGGCTATGCCATATACATACTACTCAGGATGAATTCCCCATTTCCCATCCAGTTGTCAAGTGTTTTTGTGAAGAGGGCCAGTGAGTAGATTTGAGTAGAATTGCCTGACATGAATGAGTAGTCTGTTCCAGAGTGTGGGAATTCCCCAGGACAGGGCCCTATCCCTTCAATATGTTCTATGTAATGAGTTGATGAGGTTTAGGACCCTGGAGCATGTGTTTGCAGAGGAAGTGGGATTTCTTTATGTGTAGCATGTTCAACTTCTCTGTGTATGACATAGCTGTGTATGCTAGGCAGATGTCAGGTGTGCCTGGGCAATGTGCAGTGGAGGGTAGCCACAGTTGTCTGAGATGGTCTATGTATTGCATGTGTTTGAGGCTGGTAAGCCCATTAGTGAGGTGTGTGCTCTGTCAGTAAACATGTACAGCATGCATTATGGGTAGGTGTTAGATGGGACTCCTATTAGCTGACTGAAGACGCAGGTTAATGTAAATGTAAATGCCGAAATGGCAAAATATTGAAGCGGCATGAATTTGCTTGGCCGCTTCAGTAGTTTGCCATTTTCGGCACTGTAGTGCAGTCTCTGGTGTTGGTATATTTAAGTAGGGGGGTGTGGGGGGTGAAGCCCCCCACTTAATTTCATGTTTTATTTTTTTTTTTTTTGTTGGAACACTGATTTTTTTCCCTTGGAAAAAAAATTTCTGTTTTGACAGTTCGGTTTTGCAAGCTTTCTCTTACATGGGGTCAATTAATCTCTGTTTGATAACCTAAGCATTCAGTGAACTAATATAGACCCGTTAGATATGTGCATGGCCTACATCTTAGCTATGACATGCACAGTGAATTGCACAGCAGAACCTTAAACCATACTCACTAGTGTCCGGCCGCTGTCTTGCTCGTATCCCAGAGGTACCTACACTGAGATGCGATAGAGTGGAGGTCAATGGCCACAGCTGTGGCATTGCTACAGGTTGGCTGCAATATTACACTAAAACAACAGCTGAAGTTCACAGTACTACAGATTATGCATAACTGCTTATCAGTACTACACAGCAACAAGCTCCACATCTCACATATGCATGATCTACCTGTACAGATACATACACAACAGTGGTCTACTGATATGTCCTGGAACCTTACCTGCATGCTCTATATCTGGTGTGTGGTCACCTCTCATGGCAGCGGCACTGCAACGTATATGGCGGAGCAGGTCACTACAGTGATGGTGGACCTGCTCATATGTATGGCTGTGCATCCCCACCTGATTCACCCTGCAGACCACATCGTTCCACATGGCGGTTCACTCATGCTTGTCCTGGCATGTCCTTGAGAACAGCAGCTGGTATTTCTGGATGATGCTGGTGAGTATTATGTCATCCTCAGTGGCACTGTAAGCAGGATTCCACGGGTGTGTCATACTCCCTGAAAGACATAAAAATGGAAATATGTCTGAGCAGCTCATATGGTACATTTACCATAATACAATACACATATCAGTCTCCCATCATCATATCAGCTTCAACTTAATGTTCACACAACGCAAGTGGTATGTCTCCGGTTTATCTACTATTGGGACATATATTGTATTGTACAACATTTTCTGCTATGTGTGTATAGACATGCTCCCTGTGGGGACACTAGAGTTGCTGGACTGTTACAGAGTATTTCACCTGCATGCCATTGTCACTGCCACTATGTTCTGCATATGCATGTGGTATGCTTACTATGTGATTGCTACATATTGGCCATTCTGTGTTATTGGGAATAACTAGGCATACTGTTGGACATGTTCTGGGATTGTGTGGACTATTAAAACCCACATATGTTCCATGACAGTAACACAACAGTATGTGTAGGGGTTATTTGCCAGCAGGAACACCACTCTCACCAAATGTACACATGTTACCAGTCCACATCACATCTGTGACCCACCATGGAACCTCATCATCTACTGTTCCGGCACTGCCTTCATGTGGAACCACCATAGGAGATGGTGTCCTCCCCATGGAGCACACACATACATATGTCTGTCACCCAGTTAGGTCCAGGGACTTGTGCATAGGGAGCTCCTCAGGGACATGGGGTATGTGCTACATCACCTGGAGGCATGCAGTACACATACACAAGGCTTGTCATGTATGTTCCTCCTGCTCAGCCCACAGCCCAGGCATCTTTATGAACATGTAAATGCTGTCATGACTGTCCATGGGTGGGCACCATGTTCCCGTTGTTCCCATATGGGGGCTCAATGGCCTCCACACTCCAAATGGAACTACCCATCCACAGTGTTTAACCACCACATGTGTCATATACCAGCCATGCATGCTACCTTGTTTGTCACCCAACCAAACCTACATACCAATATGTGCCTAATACCCTTCACCAACATATATATCCCACCTTCTCAAACAATTGCGATGTGTTCCCAACATGGGTCACACACTACACACCACACTCCATTTTGCAGCCATGTACTGGTATGTAGATATGTTGTGTATTGATGTTTTATGTTCGCTCACACATGTCATTGCAGGGAACATGTATTGACACACACACACACACACATATATATATATATATATATATATATATATAGATATAGATATAAATATATATATATATATATATATATATATATATATATATATATATGTATATATATATATATATATATATATATATATATATATATATATATATATATATATATGTGTGTGTGTGTGTATACCTATATGTGTCAGTATTATGTATATGTGTGCATGTGTCTGAATATATATATATATATATATATATATATATATATATATATATATATGTGCATATATGTGTAGATATCATTATGTTATTTATATATATATATATATATATATATATATATATATATATATATATATATATATGTATAACTGTCCAAGGTTCTGTAGACATACACAGCTGTGAATATGCATCACACACATATGTATCTGTATGTGGGGTGCATACAAACTTCTGGTCCATACTCTTGTAACTCTCTTTACTTCACAGCTGAACTGTTCTGCCTTGATGCAACACAGACAGGTGTCACATGTGAACACAGGCTAACATTAGGGGGGTATATATGGTAACAGATTCTAGATAAGCATATTATACTGCTAAGGCAGTTGGGCATGCTATGCTACACTTTAACATGACTGTCCTGCAGGTGGTGTGGTCTCACACCCATGTGTTTATCATGGCACTATTAATACCACCGCCAGCCATTGGCCACAGTAATGTACAGAACACAGATATCATGGATCACATCTTTGTCATTCACTGCTGGTCTGCACAGTTGCCAGGTATGTCCCATTGCCCACAGAGACTGACAGTATTGTCCAGAGCAGTTGTTGAGCAGAACATCATTACAGGAACAAGTACTGATGGCACATATAAATCCTTTCACATTATGCATCCTATTATTCTATGCCATATACTACATGCAAGTAAATACATATCTGTTTCACATACCTTTTTTGTTTTTTCTGCTGTAACACAACCCTGAGCTTTGTTGCTTTTATTAAAGTTATTTTTCTCTCTCTCTCTCTCTCTCTCTCTCCCTCTCTCTGTCTCTCCAGTAGAGTGATTGAGCTGGTTTAAATAGATTGTAGCATGCTTTTGTTGGTATTGCACATGATCAGATGATGGCCTGTGCACAAGTCAGTGTCCACCAGTTGCTAATCGCATGCAGCCTGCTGTGTAGTACTTCAGATAACCACTGTCATGGCAACCTGGTACTTTAAATTTCTGACTTCTGTGGGCGTTGTCCCTTCACCTTTCCAGTATGGATGACATCCTTCCTGTGTGTGGACATCAGTGTTACAGACAGCAGGTAGCAATACCTCTTACAGCAGAACCTGCAGACACTGGCCAAATACACATTTGGGTAAGGTTCCAGACTTACAGACAGCATGAGTAGTGTTGTTGTGTGCATTGTATCTTGCTGGTCTTACAAGGTTTCTGTGTACATGGTACTTTTGCATGGAATGTTGTCTGTCTGCATAGCTCTCAACTGTGGGCCTATCCATATGATACCAGGGGGATTGGCTGTTAGGTTTTGTCTGTGCACCACACAGGTTTTATCACAGATATATCAGTGGCATTCTGTCTGTTGAGTGATATCAGTACATGGCTACATACATTTGTATTTCAATGTCATATTCCTGCATAAGGGTATGCTGCAATAAATCCTGTAACACCAGCAATTTCCAGGGTGTGCAACAGCAATAATGCGAATATGGCCCTATGTTCCTGCCTCTGTCCTCCGCATATATGCCAGTCTTTGTCTTGCTGTGATACAGAAAGGGGTTGTTAGGTAATAGCCTATCATTATTTACCACTAGCATTACTGCTATCATCCCAGTCATGTCATGGACTCCCACACCAACTGTTGGACCAAGTCCATATATATGGAGGCAACACCTGGAGAGCACATATGTGCCCTTCTACATTCAAGAGGTAAGTGTGTGGTACACACTGTTCCTTGCCCTTGTACAGCCATTTATGGGGAGGGGTCAATGCCATTAACCTAGGCTGTGACACCTTTTCAGGTATATAACTGTTAAGATGAGGGTTATTCAGTGTGCTAGTGAGATGTTAGGTTAGGCAATGTTATGTACAAGATACTGTGACATTAACACAAGTGCTACTTTTCCCCCTAGGGTTTGACTACAGGGTGTAATTGGAGGCTGCTGAATTACATCTATAATTGTTGATTGTTACGTTTCTTGAAGGCAAATCCTGTGTCAACTGTTGTACTAAATGAAGACCTTGGCCTGGACAGCATAGTATGGTATATATCCACATTGCTTGCATCTACTGTTTTGTGTGGGCCTTGCATTCATCACTGATTACATATTTCAAACCTTATGTGGTGTAAGTACTGGCATACATTATTGTATAGTACACCAATAAAGGTTATCTGTGTTTGCATACCTGTGTGTTTTGTCATGTCCTTTGAATTGTGGCTGGGTATATGTTTAATGTCAGTATTTTCATTTGTAGGAATGGCTGACACACTACACATTTCACAGGGGCAGTTAAAGGGCTTGTGGCTGAGGGATATAGTTTGCACCCAGTACTTCCAGACTACTTCTACATATGTATGACTACTAATACCTATAGCTGTCTGTCTACATTTCAAGATATATATCTGTCCATATGTCCATGCATGTTCGGCTCATATTTTGGCCTGTACCTCATTCCCTTGACAATTGACATGGATGATTGCAGCACTGAAGTCAGTAGCTAGTGCCGACACTTTTGTGTTTCAGACTTCATCTCCTTCTACATATGTGTTCTAATACATATGACTGTGTAACTAGCAACATTTTAGGTGTATTAGAGCATTAGTTGACATATATCCATATTTGTACCCACAGTGTGGCATACTTTGTCCAGACTTCTTGCATTAACAGGTTGTGTGGTATGGTATTAATACATTTCCTATACTGTTGACTGATTGTGCTGGATGATATGTTTGTGAAAACATAAGGTTGTGTATATCTACCATGGTTTAGTGGCAAATCACTTTGTGTATGGTGTGCAGGGTCCTGGGTTTGAGCCTTGCAGAGGCAGCTTATTTTGTTGCTGGGCAAAACAAGGGCCATTGGATATAGAGTGATTAAGGCACTTTAAAGCAATTGTAAGTGGGTTTGCATGGGTTTGGAGACAGTAAGCACTGCCAACCTCCGCTTATGTTTTCTTGCAGTCAGTTAGCTTCGGAATTGGTCATCCTGTGTAGGCATAGCTTACCCCTGTGCAAACCCATGCAAACCCACTTAATGTTGCTTAAAAGTGCTTACTGCCATTTACCCCAATGCAAATTTCTTCAAAAGAAAAGAAAAAGGGGTTGATTAGGACAGTGGTGAAAAAAGGGGCATAAAGAGGGAAAGACAGTTGGGAAAATAGCTAGGCATGCGCAGGAAGGGTATAGGAAAGGTCCATAGCTGCCCATTTCTTCTACAACAACAGCTGTGCATATACACTGAATTTGGAGGTAGATTTGGACCCTCAAATCCCTGGGAGAGGGGTGAGGACAACATAACTTCATTGTGATGCTAATTAGACCAGATTACATGTGTCCAGTGGACATGTGTGCGAAATGGACAGCTAAATACGGGGCGAGATTTTTTTGTGGGAACTGATTGCCCTTTTTTTCTTTTTTTCAGGTGAGAGTGGGATGCTGGGGTGGGGTAGTAGGTATATTTGAGGAGGTAGGTTGGGTTGGTTATCAGACGAGACAAACAAGGCACATACAGGGGCAGTATATGACACATGTGGGGGGTAAACACCTTGGATGGGGAGTAGTGTTTGGAAGTCGCAAGCCCATGAGCCCCCAAATGGAAACAGTAGGACTGAGGTCACCACTCATGGGCAGTCACCACTGCACCTTCACGGCCCCAAAGGTGGCTGTGCTGGAGGCTGTGTAGGAGGGGCAGGCTCACCCTCTAAGTGCACCACTCGGCCTTCCTCAAGCTGGTGTAGCTGGTCTCAAAACTCCAAATAGAGCTCGCTATGCACCACGGCCTGGACATGTTGATGGGTGATGGGTTCCCCCTCCATGCCTGCTCCCAGGGGTTGGACAAGCCCCATCCCCTGTAGCAGTTCCACCCAAAGGTGGCACAGGACCCACAGAGGAGGTGGGCCCATGCTGGGCCCCAGATGTGCTGGTGCCTGGTGCCATGGCCAGCTGAGGTGGGACAGGTGGGTCTGCTGGGACCGGCCTTCCCATACGAGCTATATTGTAGCAGGTTTATGACAGATATGGGTTAGTAACAGTCAACAGCATTCAGGATTAGTTATACCAGCATGCATAGGTATTCCCATAAACCCAACACACTGGATTTAACACAGTTGCAGAGCAAGCAGAACACATGCATATATGGAATAACAGTGGCCATTACAAGAGCATGCAGGTTTCATTGATGGCAACAGACCACTAATATATTGTGTTTTAACATGACATGTGCATAGAAACAAATGTGAATATTTATAAACCATTAGGACATATGTCCCAACAAAAGTTTGGAGTGTACACATACCAGTTGGGGAGTGTCATTGGGTTATTTTGCACATATGGTAGGGGTGAGAGACAAAGTTCAATTAACAACTAATATATCCTTGTAGTTTTCACAACATTCTTAGTCACTGCAGTGATCTATCCCTTACATGTATTATTGCACTATTCAATGGCCTTATATTGTACACTGATATGTTCATAGATCATTATAAATGTGACCTGTGTCTTACATACAAGTGTGACAATATGCAGTTGTTAATGCAACATATGTTGAGAATTGCTGTCATACACTTTGGGTGAGGTGCTAGAATGACAGGTTTGTTTTCATATACATTCTATGACTATGTATGTGTTTGACTATCAGTTATATGTCATTAATGGCTGCCTACATTTCTTGGATCATCACACTGATTTTTCAGGGGAACAGGGTACCAGGCTGGTGATATGGGTCATTTATCTGGACATGCTGGACAGATTGGAACAGTTGTGGGTTATGAATATGCATACACATTTCAGTTTGAACATTCTAGCAGTTTCTGTACAGTTGGGTGTAATTATGCATACAGCTTTCTATCTGAACATTGTAACAAAATCCCAACAGCTGTGGGGTATGATTATGCATACAACTTAGTAGCACTCCCAGGATTCAAACCCCTGCTGTGTGTGACAATTATAGCTAACATCACAGTACACTGTGCTATCAGGGAATTGATATAACACTTTCTTCTGTTTTCTAAGTCTCCCTCACTTGTATAATATGACTGACCTCTTGGCACTTCCAACATTGTTATGCAGGACTTCATACACATTTTATCTGCATACCACAGTGTGGGTGAAACTGCTTAAGATACAACTGTACTATTTATAGTATGCAACAGTTCATCACCATATCAAAGAAGAGTAAACAGAAGCACTCCAGGGGTTATACTTTTGTTCACAGACTATTACACATTTATTTCTACTGGTACAACACTTTCTACGGCTCTTATATTTATTTGTTATGACAGTACTTGCAGACTAATTACTAACCTGCCTCACAATGTAGCCTTTGCAACCTAGCATCATGAGCTTGCTGGTTCACAGCCTGCTCATCTGCAGCTGTCAGAGAAAATACAGTGATATTTAGCCATACGTATCCATAATATACACAAGCTAGGCGATTATTTACTACTTAGTAGAATGAGTACTTACTCAGTACTGGGGAATTGGGCATCTGCCAAGACTCTTGGATCCACTGTTCCAGTACATCTCCACTCCACTACTTCAGGTCAGCATGGTGTTGCCTGACCTGCTCACCAGTCTGGAGGATGCCTGTGGTACTGGTGAGGTCAAGGGCGAGACTGTCCCAGGCCTCTGCTTTATAATGTAAGCCCTGGTACTGGACCTGCAGTAGTCTCTGCTCATGGTGTTTTACCAGGAGCCATACCATGAATTTTGACTGCTGAGTGCCCCAGCACTGCACTCTAAATCGAGTGTCTTCACCCACACCAGCCATTCTGCCTGCAGTAAGAAGCTACAACCAGTTATGAGAAGAATTCCCACCTGTGGGGTTTAAATATGGCCCATTTCCCGCACTTTCCCGTGATTGGCCAGTTTTGAAGGGGCTAAGCTATGGGCACACCTGCTTACATAAGGTTGGCACTGCTTAAAGAGGTATATCACTAGGCAGATTGAATTGGCTCCCCTACACATTACTTACACTTACTAACTTGAGCTGTGCTGCGGTTAGCATTGCTTAATAGTTAATTAGCACTATATAAGCCATTTGGCAGTGATTTATTCTTCATTACGGGTTATTTATGTGTCTGGCATCCGTGATTCATGTATACATACACTGTATGGGGACCTGGGGACTTCTACACTTTATTACAATAACACCTCAAATATATGCTTACTGCAGTACTTCAGTTCACATATTTATGTTCTGTGGCATTTTATACATCACACTGTACATAGATTCAGTTCACATGTTTGGTTTGATTTTCCTGTGGTGAGGATTAGTTTGCTGATACCTCATTCATCTGTATTGCTATGATGGCTTAATGGTTGACTAATGTGACTATAGTGTACAGGGTCCTGAGTTTCAGCCTTGCAGAGGCAGTGTACTTTGTTGCTGGGCAAAACACGGGCCATTGGGTACAGAGTGATTAAGGCACTTTAAAGCAGTTATACGTGGGTTTGCGTGGAGCTAAGCAATGCTAATTTCCGGGTACAGTTTCTTACACTCAGTTAGCTTCTTCTTTGCTTAATCTGTGTGGGCAATGCTTGCCCCCACGCAAATGCACTTAAATATGCATACTAGTGCTTATATATGCTTACTACTGCTTACTTGTGGTTAAACCTGCTTACTAGTGTCTTATTCATTATGACACTGACACTTCACATGTGCATTTAATGCAGTACTCCAGTTCACATTTAAATATTATTTAGTAGGTTATACAAGAAAAAAAGTTACAAAATGTTCATATACAGATTTCACATAGAAAATGGAATGCGCTGCAGTGGGACTCAAACCAGGAATGCCTGCTTGTTAGGCAGATGCTCTGGCCACTACACTATTGCTGTGTTGTTTCATTTGCATATATCTTCCTTGTTATCCTCTTCAGCCTTTTAATCTGCTTTAACCGTAGCTAAGCGATGGGCAAACCCGCGCACCTACGTTAGCTGTACTTGGGGTTTTAAAAAAAAATAAAAGGGGTTCTTCATTTTATTTATATGTACATTAACTATTGTACACATGTGGGACTGTTGGTGGGGATATGCGGACACCTATGACTGGTCTCGCTCATTTATTTACAGTTTCTCCTGTTCTACTTTGCAGGGGCGTGTTTATTCTGAGAACTCTGCTCTTAGACATGTCCCCTGCACTCCGGGGGAGTGTGTTAATGCGGTGCATTTTATGATGGACAAATGTCCAGGTCTTTTAAAACTAGGACTGCCAGACATTTTAGTGACATAAACTGTAAAAGGCAAAGGAGTGCACTATATAAACATAAATTGGAACATGAAACCGCACACTTTATATTTGTAGGCATTGACGTTGTTTTAGAGAATAGACTCTCAGATATTGCCAAACACTCTCTTTTAGATAGGAAAGAAAGGATATGGATAATCTAGGTGCTCCATACAAACCGGGTCAAAATGAATATTAGTAGGCAGCTAATATGTTAGTAGGATATAAATGTTTTTTGCTTGTTGATCTATATTAGTGGTGGTGGGAAAGTAATTTGAAATTAATTGTTTCTATATTCTTTACTATTTTTTACTATTTTTTTCATGATCATCTTTTTGTATTTACAGCTTTAAGACCATGTATATAAATATGGGGAAGTTTATTTTGTGACTGTAGTACACTGAGGACATCAGGGGGGCAAAAGTGATTTGTGTTGGTGTTGTTGATGCTTACTACCCACTGAGTTGTAAAGACGTCCATATTTATGGAAGGATAAATAAACTTTAAAAGTGACCAGCTGGCTCGTTATTTCTTTTTCAGTCTTTATTACTATTTTTACTAGACTGCTTTATGGTGCTGGACTTTCCTTTGGGTAACTAGATGTTGGTATGGTCCATGCACTAAGCTGGCTATGTGCACTGATGTTTTTGGTTTGTATGTATATATATATATATATATATATATATATATATATATATATATATATATATATATATATATATATATATATATATATTAATATCTACATATATATATATATATATATATATATATATATTTAAATATATATATATTTATATATATATATATATACACACACACACACACACACACACACATATATATATATATGTGTGTGTGTGTGTGTGTGTGTGTGTGTGTATGTATATATATATATATATATATATATATATATATATATATATATATATATATATCGATCACCTTCATTTGCCTGACAATTCATTTGCCCAACAGAAATTTCAGGCACCCCAATTGCCTGACAGTTCATTTGCCCAACAGTTCATATATACTTATACAGTTTCATATATTCGAAATACTTAAATGTCGAATTTCAGTATCTCGAGACTATAAAGTCAAAATTTTGAAATAGCAAAAGTGAATAATCGCGAATTCGAATATCTTGAATTTGCAGTTATGGCTTTATGCTACATAATGTCTGGGATTGGATGTGGATGGTGTGCAGTGCAGTGTGTGGATTTAGGTGTAATAGCAGGAAAGTGAGTGTTTTGTAAAGGTTTTGGGTGGGAGTTTGAGTGTATGTGAGTGTGCTGATATGTGTGTGTGTGTGTGTGTGTGTGTGTGTGTGTGTGTGTGTGTGTGTGTGTGTTTGATTTTGTCTTCTGTTTGTGCGATCTCGGAGTTAGTATATATAAGTAGGGGGTGTGGGGGGTGCAGGGGGCTGCTTATTTGTGATGTATGTTTATGGATGTGTGTTGTTTTGTTTGTTTATTTGGTGGTGTGGGTGTTGTGGTTTATGTGTGGTCTGGTGTGTGCTGTGTGTTCGGTGTTATAAATTTTGCAGTTTTGGGGTTCACGGTTTTGGGCTTTCGGTGTTGTATGTATTTGATTTCATGGTCTCGAAAAATTGAAATTTGAGATTTCAGTCTTTTAAGATTATGAAGTGAATCCATATATATATATATATATATATATATATATATATGTGTGTGTGTGTGTGTGTGTGTGTGTGTGTGTGTGTGTGTGTGTGTGTGTGTATGTGTGTGAGTGTGTGTGTGTGTGTGTGTGTGTGTGTGTGTGTGTGTGTGTGTGTGTATATATATACATACCGACACCATCCACACACATTTATACATATGAGTGTAAGGAAAGTGAATACTGCAGAGGTCATCCTTGAGGTCAGTACTTTCCAGGGAATACATTTCAGACATATTTGAGGCAACAAAAAAGTGGATTAGCCTGTACTCAGATGACCATAATTTAAGTGCAACAGTGAATACTTACCCCTTGCATACTTTCGTCTGAACCTACCTTACACTCCACTGATTGTTTTTCACTGTTGACCTTGATTCTTCCTTTCCTTGGCTCTACCCACTTCGTTCACCCTATGGGCTCACTCCGCTCCCCTACCCTACCCCCAAATCTCACCCACCCCCAGTACCCCTACACCTATACTTAGCTAGCAACTCCCACCACTTCTACCATCCAATGCAAACTATCTATGATACCCCCAAAATCTACTCCTACAGTTCACCCATTATAGTAAGCTTACCTTTCAGGGTTTACTGCCAACCACAACTTATCCTGATAAACTACTAAATATGTAACCTAAACCATAATCTCTTACTCAAACTAACTTCACAACTTAACTCACCCCCTACTTCTACTCTAATAACCAACATCACAACCCTCAAATCTCTATCCCGACTTACTCAAATAATATTTCTAATTGTCTTAACTTACCTAAATTATATTATCCAACCTACTAATGTAAACCATTCCCCCATTTCACACTACTACCCCATCCTCTACAAGGTATGCATCTACTGTTACTCATATATCTCCCAGTCTCTACCCATCAACATTAGCATGCTCTTCCCCCATAGACTCCTACCTAACTTTAAAAACACTGTACACTAGTCTAATGTCCACAAAACTCTCTACCTGGATACTACACCTTAAACAAACCAAATACCTCATCCATCATCTTATCTCTGTCTGTCTCTCCCAGGACATCCACCCAAACCCAGGCCCCTCTACCACACTGTATCCAATCCCCCAGGCAGTAGGCAAACCCCTCCACTTCTCAGCTTTAAATGCTCAGAGCCTATGTAACAAAATTCCAAACCTTCATGTGTGGCTTCTACATAACCAGCTCGATATTCTCTCCATCTCAGAAACCAGGCTTAAGCCCCACATACAAGATTCTGAAATAACTCCTCCCACAACTGCATGTTAAGGAATGACAGAACAGAAAAAGGTGAGGTGGTGTAGCACTCCTTTACTCAGCATCCCTCTTAGTCACCCCCTATACCAAACCCTTTCCCAAATTTGGCAAGGCAGAAATAATACCAGCCCTACTCCACCTAAACAAGCATGAACTCATATTTGTTCTCTCCCTCTATATTCCCCCTGGTGACAATATCTCATCCCGTGAAGATATTTTCTCCTAGGTCTCTACCAACATTACTCATGAAACCATAATCCCGGGGGACATTAACATAAACTGGGCCACAATCCAATCTCCCACTAACTCACTCAATATTAACTTATATAACCTTACAGAAATAATCAATTCCACTACCAGGCCTTCCAAGAACTCCATCATTGGACCTACAATAGACTGGATTCTAGTATCCCATCTTCACTATATCTCTGATAGTGGTATTCTCCCAGACCCACTAGCTGACCATTTCCCCACTTTTGCCCACTGTCTCCCCTCTTCTATACAACTAACTCACACCTATATTTCCACTCGTTGCCTAAAGAACTTCAGTGCTGAAACCTTCTCAGGTGCACTCTCTGATCTAAGTGGTGAATCTGGGCATTTTGAGGCAATGTTACAACTGCCTGATGTACACAGACAACCCACTCCTCCTACCACCAAACATTAATACATGCGAGACATGCAATTATACCGCCAAAAAGGAGGCTAAGCTCTCTCAACCAAAGACTGGACCAGACAGTCAAGAGGGGAAGGGAACTACTTGCATCACACCACCAGTCTCACATAGACCTATGAAACCAGCACCGGCAAAAAACACACTTAAATACATGAAAGGAGGCTCTAAATAAAAATCTGCAAAAGCAACATCAACCTCCATAGCAGACTCCCAAGCAACCTCCACCCTCTCCCAACACAAACCATGAAACACATACTTCATAAAACCAGTGTGCCACACAATCACAGCCCTTAAGGCAAAATAACATACCCAACACACTAATAATAGGTGACTCTATAGTCAGGCACACTGACGTCCCACTCACTAGGCTGAACAAGGAGAAGGTTACTGTTAGCTGCCTGTCAGGTGCCAGGATCCGCCACATAACACAAGCACTCAGGTCACTCCAGAGCAAGTACAAATATGACTCTGTCATTGTCCATGTTGGTGTGAATGACCTAAGCCATACCTCCCTGGACTACATGAAAAGAGACATGGAAGAGCTCTCTTATCACATAGTCCAGGCAGGTATGACCCTGACCTTGAGGAGCATCCTGCCATCACCAAGAATGATACCATGGTATAAAGAAAAAAATAATGATTTCAACAACTGGCTGAGCTTCTGGTGTCATTCAAAGGGGATCCAGTGTCTGTCAGCCTGGGATGACATGCTCAACAAGCCACACTGCTTTGCTAGAGATGGCTTGCACCTGTCACCCTTAAGCTTTAGAATACTGACCCTCCAAAGAACTAACCAATTACCGCTCCATAGCTATTCTCTCTCCACTATCAAAAGTACTAGAGAGATGCATACACTCTCAGGTCTCAGACTACCTCCTTACTAACAACCTCCTTTCCAATACTCAGCATGGTTTCCGACCAAACCATAGCACCACCACTGCCTTACTCTCCTTTACTAACACTATCCTGCAGCATAAAAACAATGGCTATCTCTCCTCTGCTACTTTCCTAGACCTATCTAAAGCATTTGACATGGTCCCACACAAACAACCTATCTCTGTCCTCAATAACCTATCCTTCTGTCAATCGGTCACCAACTGGTTTCAGAGTTACCTGTCTGACCGCCAACAATCAATTGTATGGCAGAATGACATATCTCCCCAACTACCTGTCTCCATAGGGGACCCCTACTCTTCTCTGTTTTCACCAATAATCTAGCCTCTGCCACCAAACATGGCACACTCATACAATATGCAGTTGACTCAACCATCATCTGCTCAGCCCAGTCCCTACCCAAACTGCAAAAAGTCACACAGGAAGCCTTTTCCTCTGTTGAAACTTGGTTATCTGATGACCAATTAATACTAAACCCAAACAAAACTAAACTACTCATCTTCCAACCCACGAAACATACTCAAAACAACTCTCACTTAACATCACAGCAAAAGACAACACCACTATATACCCAACTGAACACACCAAATTGCTAGGAGTGGAAATTGACAATAAACTAAAATTTGACATTCATATATCCTTGACCATAAAAAAGTCCACAATAAACTAGGAGCGCTATACAGAAATAAGCAACTTCTCACCAAAGCAGCAAAGATTTCAATAGCAAATTCCCACCTTATCTCCATCCTACTTTATGCCTGTCCAATATATACCAACCTAAGGCAATGCGATTTTAAACAAGCTAGAGACCTGCTACAACAAAATCGCCAAATTCACCACAGGGGCATCCTACCGTAGTCACCACTGTCTCTCACTTGCTGAACTGGGCTGGCTTGAACTCCCTCACCTCCTTCAATGGTATCAACTATCACTTGCCCACAAACTAGTAAATCATCCACTAAATGTCCCATCACTCCAGAATCTACTCCAACCCTATCGCACCACCAGACCACTAAGATCCAGCAACAAAAATCACTTGCAGATCACTAAAGCTAATAACTCTGCTGGTGAAGCACTATTCTCTTGCACCATAGCCAAATTATGGAACTCCCTCCCACCCACAATTACCTCCATACCATCATGCACCCACTTCAAAACTTTACTAAAAGTGCACCTGAAAACATGCTGGTTATGCAACTCCCACTCTAATATCACCCTCCCCATCCAACCACTACCTTTCTTTCTACTCCACTAACTACCTTGATTATAGCAAGCTCAGATGCTCATAAGCGAGTACTTATTATACAGCAGGAACTTATTCTTGAAACATTTGTTAATGTAAATTATGTACTTCACAGATAAAGATTCTAGTTGTCTACTGATGTACTATGTTCTTCATTTGTAAATATGTTGTAAGTAATTGCTATGTAAATTGTTAATAGCTATGTAATCCAATGTAACTACTCTCTGTTTATTTTAACTGTGGAGCTTTTCTCCCCAGGCCTCCGCTGAAAATGGACCTACGTCCAGTCGGACACTCCCGGTCAACAAATATAAATAAATAAATAAATAATGGCCATGGATCTTGCCACCCCCATAGTGCCTTTTTTAAGCAAGGCTCAAAAGACTGAAAAGACAAACCCACAGCACAAGTAACAAAAAACTGAGGGTGATGCTACTCAAAGCCAGAAATCTAAACCTCAAAATGCATGCAATCAAGGCACTCCTCAGTATGGAGAAAATCGATATATGTGCAGTAACAGAAACCTGGTTTAAGGCTCCAGAGAGCACCTCAGCACTACCAGGCTACAACTCATACCATACATTTCGGCCAAAAAACCTGGACTAAAATACAAAAGGTGAGGGCATATCCATATTCATCAAGGATACCCATACCTCCAGGTTAGTGGCACAGCATGATGCTTCAAAGATCATCCATGTGCAACTAACAATGGGCAAAACTGCAATTCAAATTGTAGCTTGCTACAGCTCACCCACCATGTCCCAGGACTCCCATTCCGCATTTCTGGAAACAATGGGAAACATAAAGGTCCTACCAATCACCCTGATATTGGGTAATTTCAATTATCCAAACATTAACTGGGAAAACTAATCAAGTACTAACTCCTTTGCCCAACATTTCCTAGAATTTATAAACTCAAACACCCTGGATCAACTGGTCAACACCCCCACCAGAAGTAACAATATATTGGACCTGGTCATCACCAACATGGGCGACCATTGTTCCACACCAGAGATCAACCCCTCGCTGGTTAGATCTGACCATAAGCTAATTACTCTGGATATCCACATTCTGCTCTCACCCCATCAAAGAAACCACTGTGAAAATGTTTTCAAAAGCAAACTTCACATTATTTAAGACTGAAGTGGAAAGTTTCAAAGCCCCCATGCTAAAGGATAATGCTGCCCAAGCTGCAAAATCCTTTTCTAATGCACTGTACGGGCACCTACAAGAATGCACAGATCATGCTATCCCAAGCATGCTATCCCTATCCTCCAAGAAAAGGAAACCAGTCTGGTGGACCCCTGCCATAAACAAGCTATACAATAGAAAAAGGAAACTGGTACAGAAAAGAGTAAAATCCCAAGAAGGGAAGACATCAGTATCAGCAAGAAACTATGATCCCTCATAAAATCATCCAAGGCTAACTTCGAAAGAAAAATTGCCAAGGACTCCAAAGATAACCACAAGGCAGTCTTTAGCTATGTCAAGAATCTAAGTGGCAATTCTCAGATCTGCTCGGAGTTAGTGCAGAATGGCAGAAAATACACTGAACCGACCGATATTGCCAACATCCTGGCAGACAGGTTTAGTGTAAACTTCACCCCCCCCCACCCACAAAAGGGCCCATAACCATACCAGAAGAATGTAGTGCCCCTGAAATCACAGACACTCAGTTTAAAACAGCCCTCTCCAAAACCAAAAATACAGCATCAATGGAACCGGACAGTGTCTCAGGCTGCGTCCTACACAAGATCAAAGATGAACTAACCCCTCACCTGAATACACTGTTCAAACTCAGCATCTCCACAGGCTACTTGCTAATAGAGTGGTGCACAGCAATGGTTATTCCGCTCCACAAAGGTGGAGCCACAACAGACCCCAGGAACTATCACCCTATAAACCTGATTAGCTTGGTCTGCAAGGCTATGGAGTGCATCATCATGCATCTCATTAACAGAGACATTGGGAACCTCCAAACACTGGACCCTACCCAGTTCAGCTTTGTTAAGGGCAGATCATGCCTCCTAAACCTTGTGGACTTCTTTGAGACAGTTACCAAGGCTATAGATGAAGGAAAGGTGGTCCACACAACCTACCTAGACCTAGCAAAGGCCTTCAACACCATTCTCCATTCTGGTATCATAGACACGCTCACCAGCCTGAACATAAACCCCTACATCATGAGATGGGTTGCCATCTGACTCATGGGCAGAACCCACATGGTAAGAGTTGCAAGAGCTAGGTCTGACTCTAAACCAGTTACAAGTGTCATTCCCCAGGTTTCAGCTCTAGGACCCCTCCTGTTCAGCATATACTTCTCAGAGATACAGGCAAGCACAGGAGGTCTATGGCTGACCAAGTTTGCAGACAACTGCAAACTAGGGGCTATAATTGACTCTCCGGCTGAGCCAGGCATCCTCCAAAAGGGTCTTACTGAGACAGATACCTGTTTTCAATACCATGGCCTCAAGCTAAATGCCAAAAAGTGCATAGTAATCCCCTTTGAAAAAAACAAAGTACCCACAAACTACCACATAAGTGGTAGCCCCCTAAATACGGAAGACGTAATAAGGGATCTGGGGACCCAAGTAGACAGTAATCTCTCCTTTGATAATCACATTGCCAAAGTGGTTAGAAAATCCTTCTATGTGGCCCACCTAATCACAAAAGGGTTTGCATCCAGATCAAAAGAGGTCATTGTGCCTCTCTACTCATCACTCATCAGACCCATCATAGAGTACAATGCCCCATTTGGGATGTACCCTACAAGACACCTACAACAGCTGGAAAGACCAAAGAAGTACCTCACCAAGAGGATCACTGGCCTCAAAGAGATGCCCTATGCAGCTTGACTGAAGAAACTCCAGCTGTACTCAGTTGCATACCGCCTAGTCAGAAGTGATCTATGCCTGACATACAAGGCCATGTCCAACCCAGAATTGATGGACATGCTCCACCTAAAGAAAATGATATCCCCTTGAGCCACACATTCTAGGGATCTAAACCTCACCACAACAATAAATAGGATGTGCTGGAGGGATAGATTCCTGTCCCCGAGACTTTCCATGCTCTGGAACAAGATTCCAATCGACATTATTCAGAGCTCTTCGCTAACACTCTTCAAGAGAATCTTTGACGAGTGGATGGGAAACAGAAAGTTTACCCCGGGGATCACTTCAATGGCTCTGCTGGACAGAGGCACCAGGAACTAATCTAAGGGGGCGGCGAAAGCCCACACATTCTGGCTAGGCTTATAAATGCCCTCGGGCAGATAGCCTAGTACCTACCTATGAACCTATGAACTTAAATGCACTAAAAAGCACAAACTGGAACCCATTAAAAACTCTTTCCCTAGACTGCTCTATTCTACTTTAACTCTACTTTCACATACCTGCTCAACTCCTTTGTCTCTCTAAAAATAAAATGTAAAAAAGTAACCCTGTACCCTGGTTAACCAAAAACACCTTAGCTACTATGCAACTTCGTGACAAAGCCTGGATACATTACCATAAAAATAAAACCACTATTGCCCTAAACAAATATGAAACACTACGAAATAAAGTAAAAAAAAAATTACAACCTTAGACCACAAAGACTATTTCTCCACTCTCCAAACCAACCACACCACCAATCCCAAACTATTTTGGAAAGGAATCTCATTTCTTCAACCCGGGAAAAAAAGAAAACTCTTGCCCCAACCCAGATGCCTTTCACATGGACTTGGCCACCCAATTTAACTCTTTCTTCATACAGTCCATAAGCAAACTAACATCATCCTTCACCAACACCTCTACAACCCATCCTCAGTGTGCTCCCATCCCTTCTTTCCCTAGCATCCCTTGCCCCCAACCTCCACCTTTCTCTATCAATCCCATCTCTATATCCACCATAAAAAACCTTTCTAAAATTAAAACCTTTTTACAATGACCCTAATGAAACTCCCTCCTACTTCCTAAAAATAGCCACAGAAGCCATTGCTCTCCCTATCAGCATACTAATTAATCGGTCTATCTCAGAAAGCCAGGTCCCCCAACCTTGGAAGAAGGCCTTGATTATTCCTCTCCATAAAGGTGGCAATAATAATGGCATCCCAAACTTTCGCCCTATCACCATCCTATCCCCTATTTCTAAGCTACTTGAAAAGTGTGTACACCAACAACTCTTACCATACCTCATCGATAATCAGTTTCTTACCCCCACACAACATGGCTTTAGACCAGGTCATAGTACCTCCACTGCCCTCCCCTCCTTCCTAGAAAAATATCAACAAAGCTCGCGACTCTGGCCACTTTGTATCCACTCTTTTTCTTGACCTCTCGGAGGCATTTGACACCATTTCCCACAACCTCTTTCCTACCAAACTCTCTAAACTTAACCTATCCCCTGCCTCTACCCAGTGGTTCTCAAGCTATATCACAAACAGGCAACAAGCAGTTAAATGGAAAAAAGCTACCTCCCCCTTCCTTAATACATACACAGGTGTCACCCAAGATTCCATTCTAGGCCCCCTACTATTCAACCTATTCATAAATTATTTCTTCCAAGCCATTCCTAACTCCAGTCTCATACAATATGCTAATGATTCTACTATAATCTGTCCCTCCCCATTCAACACAACTCTAAACAATCTAACACAAGCCACCTTTTCTTCCACTGAACAGTGGATGCTCGACAACCATCTAGCCCTTAATGCAACAAAAACAAAACTTATGTTATTCAATGCATCCAAAACCTCTTCCCTAGACAAACAATCCTTCATAATTACCAGCAAAAACAATACCCCCCTAGAACTAGTCTCTGATTGACAATCAGCTAAAATTTGATAAGCATCTACAAGCAAATATAAAAAACAACATAAAAAATTAGGTATGTTTTACCACCACAGTCACTTTATCTTTCCCATCACCAGGATTACATTAGCTAATACATACCTCATCCCATCCCTTTTATATGGTGCATCTATCCTAACCAGCCTACAATCTTCCCTGAAAACAAAACTCTCATCTTGTTATAACAAAATATCCAAATTTGTGGCAAGTCATAGAGCCTCTTCTCACCACTGTAATTCCCTTCATCAACTAAGTTGGCTAGAATTACCAAACTTCCTCACATATACCCAGCTCATCCAAGCACACAAACTCATTCATAACCCATCTCTCTGCCCCTCCCTAGCAAATACCTTTGAAATGCATAAACCAGATAGAGTCCTAAGATTCAATTCCGAAAACCTAATTAAATTACATAGACCAACACATCCTGCTGGGAATCAATTGATGTCCTTCTCTCTTGCATGCCTCTGGAACTCTCTCCCTTCTCCCATCCGCACCACCAGCAGTCCCTCTTTGTTTAAAACCTCACTGCACTCACACCTTACTTCACAATGGAAATGCTCTTGCTCTCATCCAACCTAATTCTACCACACTTTCTTCCTAACGTTCCAAACTTTGTTGCCTCTCACTACCTCTTAAAGTTTTACAGCCTTACCTCATTGTAATTCCCTAAAAAAAAAAAACTATTACTTACTGAATTAACCTGATGTAATTTTCCTAAAGAAAAGTTTTTATTTCTGTATTATGTAACATCTATTTGAATTGTACAATATGGGTTTGTACTATACAAAATAGGTATTTAACATTTAATTGAAATGTATAGTATGGATTTGTACTCTTTCTGTACTATGTATTTGTATTTCTCTGGAGCTTTCCCCCCCAAGGCTTCATTGAAAATGGGCTCCTTGTAGCCCAATGGACTATTCTGGAAAACAAACTGCAAATAAATAAATAAAGTATGACAAAAGAGTATAAAACCAAAAAATACTCAGAAAGGCTGTTCAAGTGGAAAGAGAAATAACAGCGGAAGTTCTTTGCATATAAATGCATATTATTGCATTGAGTGACAACAACCATGATCTGAATTATTAGCTGTCAAGCTTGGAACAGAATGAAACAGAGGAGGAGAAGGATCTGGGTGTGTATCTAACCATACCACTCAATCTCTTAATGTAACAAATCTGGAAAAAGCTTGATGAAATGGAGGGACAAAGGCCCAAAACTAGGGACACCTTTTAAATACTGCTCTTATAAACTTAAAAAGTTACTGGAATAAAAATATTTGTATAAACATACATTTTCTGAAGAATTTGAGGACTGAAACTCAAATGTATGTCATTATTTAGTGACTTCAGTCCTCAGATCATTCCAGTGAATTGCCACAAAATCACAAATTTTATGAGGAACAGACCAAAAATATGAGTCAAAATTTTGGACATACATATTTCTATTTTTATTATTTTTCTTATAACAACACCATTGTTGTTTTTTCATAACTGACCTCCACTACTTCTTCCAGAACCATAATCTAATTTTTTTTGCAATATAGCTGCCAAAATCTGTTTCTTATTATTGAATAAAATTTAATTCAAACTTTCATTCCAAATAGCCCACATTACATAATATAAATTATTATCTCCACTTCTCACATATTCTTTCTTCTTATAATATCCACAATAATTATATTCATATCTATATTGTTTATGTCATTAATATTCTCAAAAAAATTCTTCACACAACTTTTTCCGGTGTTTTACTACTCTTATACATTTCAGAAAAAGCATGCTCTGTTCTCTTCCTTTTCAATTTCCTTTTTGTACAGCATATTTCCCTTTAGTGGAACTTGTTTATTACGAGTCTCCATCAGAAATTCTGACAGTCTATTATCATGGTATACCACTTTTTCCTTACTTTAATGGATTTAATCACTTATTCTGATAAATGTTCTTATGGATTTACATAATCATGTTGTTTCATCACATTATTATAACCGCATCCTTCTTTCTCTATATCATTAATTTTTATTTTCCATGTTAGTATTTTTCTTGATAATTTTTAATTTCTTCATTTACATGTTCATGTTCTCTTTTACTAATTCTCATCATCTCCCAGAACTTTTTTTTACTTATATTTAATCATTCTTGCTATTAATTTCTCTTTATCTTCCTTTACCCACTTTCATACTCTACACTAGTTTAAAGAAGTAAAATAAACAACTAGATTTTATAACCCCAATTCTCCTTCATCTTAACTCATATACAATACACCTCTTTCCACTGTGTTTAATCTTGAACCCCATATGAAAGAAAAAGCAATTGTACAATTTCCTTTTTATGTTTATCAGGGGACATATAAACATTTGACATACATTTTATTTTTGCATTAATAAAGAATTAATCAGGGAAACCTTATTCCTGAATGCTAATATATACATCCTCAACAGAAGATATATTTCTCTCATTTCTTTTATCAAACCCTCCTATTGTATCACACCTACATAATTTTCTTAGATTTTGCCCCCAACAAAGACATTTAAATCATTGAAAAATACCCCCCCCCCAATTTTCACCACATCACCCAAACCCTTATTTATTTGACATTTGTTTACTGGGAAAGTCTAACTGGGCCAGAAAATGCCCATTTTAAGCAGAGGCCTGGGAAGAAAAGCTGCAGAATTATAGTGATAAATTAAATTAGAATTGAGATAAGTCTAATAACATATTTAAAAGAGATAATAGAGATTACATGATTAGAGAAAGTGAGGGAAAATTGACTGGTCTTAGTATGTGAGATGGTGTCTATATTATGATTCTAGAAGAAAGAAGGATGGACAGAAAAGGAGATTATAAGAAGAGTGCAGGGTTGGTGTCTTCGGGTAGCTTAGGTCAGTCAGGAGGAAAGAGAATGAGGTAGAGTATAAATGTAAAAATCTTTATTCAAGCTTATTCCCATTTCCTTTAAACATCTACTCAGACCAACCAACACTTCTCTCATCCATATTTTGTTCTTAGCAACTACAAGTGTATCATCTGAATATGTCAAAACTACTGGAGTTGCCACATCCTTCTGCATGAGATACGTAGCATCTTTCATTTTATAAGCCACTTCAGTCACTATTGCATTCATTACCAGTGCAAACAATACTCCATTCCTGGGGCATCCTTGCTTTATACGACATTTCATGCATATTTCTTTATTCAAACATCTATTTATTAAGACTGTCACTGTAGTATTTTGATATGGTGACATATACACTCTCCTAATTCTTCTACCTATTTGATACTTTCCCATAAATCTTTCAAAGCATCAAGTCCTACTGTATCAAATGCTGTGCTGATATCACTTATAAGATTCACGTCCTTCCTTTTACTTATAATATCATCCACATTTTCAGTCACAACCAATAACAATTCTTGACTTCCCTTTGCTTTTATACCATATATACTTTCTTCCATAATAGCCTTCATCCATCCAGGCTTCTTTCCTTCCTTCCATTCTCCTCTGTATATTCTAATAAAAAAAAATTATAATCTGTGTTATTTAGTGTGATGGGTCTCCAATATTTTTCATTCTTCTCATTTTTCTACCATATACATTTTAACATGCCACTATATAACTCTTTATAAACAAACCCTTCCTTCAACCATTTATTCGTTACATTTATAAAATATTCTCCTTACCAATCCATTATTTTTTTTTTACATTCTATGCCCTATACCATCTGGGCCTGATACTAAATCAACATTTACTTTCCTATGTACTTCATCCAATTGACTAATAGCAATTTCTTTTTCAAATTCTTCCTTAACTCATTCTGATTTTTTTTACTTATCATTCTTTCTTATTTTCTTTCTTTTTACTCTTATAAAATGCATATTTTTCACATGTTGTACTGCAATACCCATAATTTGCCCGTGTTCTTTTTATTTATCCTTTTACATTTTTTTTATTTCCCACAACATACTAATATCTTCCTTTACTATTTTGTCCAGGTATGCAGATACCTCCTCCCTTCTCCCTTGAAAATAATATCTCTGCCTTAATAGCAGTGCATTCTTTTTTTATTTCTTTTATATATTTCTTTTTCTATATCATAATACTCTCTTGTATTATTCTCTAATTTCTCTAATACATTCCCAGTGCTTCACTTTTTCTTCCTTCTTTTCTTACATCAATCTGCTATTGAAAAAAACACTTTTTATACCTCTTTTTAAATCTAGTCCACCATTCTAAACAGCTTTCAGAAGTCCTTCATGGTTATATGGGGTCTATATTATTTAATCGAAAATTTCTAACTTCGAATACCATATGGCCAACACCATATGGTCAAAGTTAGAAAACATCTAATACAGGGAAAAAAACATCACCTAAGATGTTAAAGCAGGGGGGCAAGCCCCCCTGCACCCTCACACCCTCTACTGTTTAAATATACCAACTCCGAGATCGCACTACAGTGCAGTAAAGGGATGTCTTCCCTTTACTGCATTATAGTGCAGTCTCAGAGTTGTTATACTTAAAGACCTTGGGGTGTGGGGGTGCAGGGGGGACAACTCTTAGGGTTTAGTGTTTTCTTTTTATTTTTGCAAATTCGAAGTTTTCTAACTTCGACCATATGGTGTCGGCCATATGGTATTTAAAGTTAGAAATCTTCAATTAAATAATATAGACCTGGTTATATGAGCCTTACATAACTGTAATACTTCCACTTCTCCAATTGTATCCCATAATTTCTCAATTATTCTTTTTATTCCCTTTTGTATTTTAATATACTCCCTTTCTTCCATCACCTCCATTCATATTGCTAAATGGTCTGAAAATCCCTTCCCAACCATATCACCATCTGCTACACCCAAGCCTTCTGATGATATTAAATGATCGGTTTAAAAGCAAAGCACCACCTTCTATAAGTCCTTTGACTTCTTTCCACACAGATAATTCTCCACATTTTTTCACTTCCTGTATTTTTTATGGGTCTATATTAAAACACCGAAACCTCACATACGTGAATCCCTAAATGCTGATGCATAAATAGCGAACTGCAAGAACACCAAATGTCCTGAAGTGCGAAATTCGAAATATCGAATTGCCAAAGTTGTCCTTTATCTGGTATAGCTCCCTAATGTAAATGTGCAATAGTTACTGACCTTAGGGTTAGGGTGCCGGTTAAGGTAAGTGCATATATAGTAATACATGTGACCTACACTTTAGGGTTAGAAGTAAGGTTACGTTAAGTGTATATATAGTAATATAGCTGTGTAGCTGAATATATACATAAATTACACTTTTCCCATACTTGGGTGTTGCTTGTTTATAGTTAGATACATTTGTGTGTAGTGAATGTTTGATTAGGATATGGGATACATGGGTGAAGTGTAGATATGGGGAAGTGTGGAGTATTTATTTTGTTTTGTAGGTAGTACATAGTGGGTGGTGGGGTTGGCCAAATATGGCAATTCAATATTTTGAATTTTGCACTTCAGGACATTTGGTGTTCTTGCGGTTCGATATTTATGTGTCGGCGTTTAAGGATTAGTGTAAGTGAGGTTTTGGTGTTTTAATATAGACCCATTTTTTATATATTTCTCCTTCTTTTTTACATTTTCCCCCTTACATCACATTAAAGTCCCCTGCAATTATAATATTCCTATTAACCACCATATAGTCTAATATTTGATTAAACAGATTTTCTCTTTCCTTGTTAGCTATGTATGCATATAATGCTATAATTCTATAAACATGTTCTCTCCACTTCACATCCACAATCTTTACCTACATTATATATGTTATTTTCATTGCCTTTTACACAAGACAACCACTCCAGAACAACCATCAAATCATCAAGCTATTAATTGAGCTCTGTTTGACATAGGGAGGAAGTCTCTGGGAGGTGAAAATTTTCTCTGGGATGGGATCTTGAAGAAGTGCTAACAGGTAGCTAGTGTTTGACTGTTTCCTTTGGTCCTGTCAGGGCTCAAGTTTCTGCATGGCTGTCCATGTGGAGGGCATCATTTTTAAATGGAGCATGTCCAACGTATCTTGGTTTGACATGACCCTGTTTTAGGGATTGGGATTTCCCTAAAGGGCGATATCTTGACATAACTTTGCATAGGGCATCTGTTTGGGGCCAATAATCCTCTTTGTTTGGTATGTGTGTTCCAGTTTAAGCTGTATCTTTTGGGGCTCTGGTGGCCAATAATCTGTTTTGTGAGGTATATCCATACCATTGATGTTGAGGCTCATGTCTTTTTTTACATAGTGAAATGTCTAGTAGGGGAATCCTTCTGGAGGCGTGGATCAAATGGAGGTGAGGAGAGATGTTTTCTGGAATGTGATCCTAGGTTTTTTCCTGATATTATCCAGGAAAGATATCACATTTTTACTGTGGAAGTAGAAGTGACCACTATGGCGATACTACTGTCACCTGGAGCACTGTTTTCCACCTGGGAATTGGGCATTTTTTTTACTACCTCTGACAAAGTAGATTTTTGGCTATGTGGTAGATCCTTGGGTTTTCAGTTTTTATTTTGGGATGCTTCAGGCTTTGGCATTGAACTTCAGCCATGCAGTCTCATTTAAACTTCCTAGTTTGGCCCTTTTATGGTACTCGAAGTAGATACCAGTCAGGAGAGGGGCCATCTATTTGCACTCATATATCCACTTTGACCTCTGATGTTGGCTGTCACTTGTCTAGTACCACTTTTGGACAGGTCTGCTCCCAGGGACCTTCCTGTTGTACTCCACACTTCACTGGTGTGCATTAGGAGTTGGATTGCTACTTTCACAATAATTCCAGAGTGGGGGATGAGTGGGCTTGAGATCTTGAGCCAAGAGTTTAGATTGATGAGCCATCTATTTTCTATAATTGGATGTGGGGTGGCTGTCAAAAAACCCTAATCATCATCTTTAGGAGCTGTGTGGACCTTTTACCTTCATCAACTGCTTAGGGGTGACTTTCCAATTTTCAATGAGTTTAGTTGCCTTTACTGATGACCACTATGATTGGTAGGTAGGGTCCAGGTTACCAATGCCTTTAATGCCTTGTTCCATGCAGTTCCGTTGTGGCTCCCCTTTTTCCAGGGTCACAGGCTAGTCAGGCTGGTGGTTCGGTAGTTCCTGGGGTCCGTCGTGGTGAATGGTGATTGATGGTGGTGGTTAGTGTCAGGTGATTACATTGGTAGTTCAGGTGCCTGAGGGGAGGCTATGATTTGTCATGGTGTGGATATAGGGTCTCTGTTCATGGTGTGTGTTCTTGTAGATTTGGGCAGTGTGTATTTGGCCTTTGCAGGATGCTTTATAGGTGTGTTGCAGAGAGATGAGATGGAGGGGGTCTTCGGGGTAGAGGAGGGGGTTAAGTTAGCACTGAACCTTGGGCTATCTGGGTTGCAAGAGTCATTAGCAGTATATTATTAACCTATCTTATAGGTGTACTCAGTTATCATCTTGTTCTGTATATAGAGTGGCCATCATGCTGTATTTGAGTCTTCCTCTGGTGTTCTTGTTGGGTCTTGTTTTTTTTGTAGAATGCTTTGGATTTGTCAGTTTGTCTTTTCCTCATTTTTTAGGATTTTAGGATTTTATGGAGATTTCATGGATTTTACTCTTTTGCAACAGTTCCTGCTGTGGGGGTTGTAGTTTTTTTTGTGTTGTTTCTCTTTTGCAACTTTTTCTCTTTTATTTTGAGGGTTGTTTATGGCAGATTCTTTGGATTTGATGATCCATTTATTTGGAGCTTATAAAAGTGCATTTGTGTAGGATTTGGGTGTCCATACCTCTATTGTCTGTCTGCATGGGTGCATTGAGTTTGCCTCTATTGTCTGTAGAAGTGGGTTGGCTTTTTTGCTTTTTCTGTCATTTTTTCCTAATTGGTGCTTTTGTGTGATGTTAGCTTCTAGGGCTTTTTTGATGGTTGGGGGATCTGACCAGCGAGGAGGATGTCTCTGGTGTGGAACACGGTTTCCCATGTTGGTAATGTGACCAGGTCTAGGATATTGCTTCCCTGGTGGGGTGTGAATGATATGATCAATTAGAATTTGGAATGAGGGAATAATAGAATTGTTGAAAAGAGTAGAGTTATGAGTTAGAAGTATGACAGAGTGGAACAGGGTAGTAATCACCCATTATTAGGTGTGTGGTTGGGTTGTTGAGTTCTCCAGTGTATGTGTGTTGGGTCAAAGTGTGAACTGGGGCATGGTGGGGGGGGTCTGTGGCCTGGGGCATGGTTTTGGATGTGGCTTCAATTCAATCTTGAGTTTTTTGGATAATCAGGATATCTTGCATGCATTATGCTAGGCAGAGGTGTGGATAGGATATCCTTAATGACAATGGGCCGCCCCACGCCCTACTCTTTCTGGGTTAGGTTGGGTTAGGTGTGGTGGGTATGAATTGAAGCCTGGTAATTGCGCTCTCTGGAGCTTTGAACCAGGTCTCTCTCACTGCACAGATGTCAATGTTCTCCATTTTAAGGAGTGCCTCGAGTAAGTGCATTTTGAGGTTTAGACTTCTAGCATTGAGTAGCATTACCCTCAGATCACTTCCTATGTTCCATATTGCCCTTCCACTCCATAACTTTTCTGTTTGCAGTCTTTCTTCACTTATCAGGAATCTTACATCCTCTAATGGAAGAATGTCCACATCATATTTAACACATCATTCAAGTATTTCTTTCCTTCTTACAGTATTAATAATACTGCTCACATTTAGTGAAATTAGTCTAAAATTGTTGTTTTTTCTTTTGTTTAAGTTTAGTGGATTTTTTTAAATGAAAACTTCAAAAAACAAAAACTTTAATTTTATTATTTTTTACTCTTTCCTCAACTTAATTTTTCCCTTGATTTGTATACAAACAATCCTTGATCCTCAGAATCAGATTTTCCACTGGCTAGAATTTCAAACAATTTATTAGTATCACTTCACTCCTCTGACTTCTCTTCCTGCATGTACTCTCTCTTCTCATTTTTGCTCTCAATATTTGTATTTCTTCCTCTACAGTTTCTTCTTCTTCTTCGCCTAATTCATTCTTTCTCCCAGCCTCTTGTTGTCCTTTATTAGATTTGCTTACTTCATTCTCCATAGAGACACATAAATCCTGCTCATTTGTAACATCCACCACACAGGAATCTTAGTTTACATTCTGAAGCTCCATATCAGTCAAATGTTTCTGAAAATTCTCACTTTCCACCTCCAAACTCTCCATATCTTTTCTCTCCTCTTCCATACTGCTTCTTCCCTTAGGCCTCTTCCTTGCTGCTGTAGAAGTTCTCTGGCACCATCTAGCAGCTCCAAATAGTAAGGTTTATTTACTGTATTTACAAATATATACATCTTATATACAACTTTTCAACACATATTTACATTATTTACAACATTTACAATATTCATAACATGATTCCTACATTTATATTAAACCTTCAATTTTTTAATCCCCCCACTCTTTTTTCTGCAACCAAAGTCTTACTTTTCAAAATCTCTGGTAATAACCATTTTCCATTGTATTTTACTTCATTAATTCTTTCATTCCATATTATCCATATTATACAAAATAAGTTTGCATCCAGTTTGTTAATATCCTTTTGTTTTACATTTTTATGATGTCCATATTCAATCATGTCCATATTGATGCATTCGAAGTTCTCCAGTTCTTTTAAGTATTCTTTATTATATATTTCCTTCCACATTTTAAATGTTTTTTTTTTGTACTTTATAAAATCATGTACAGTTGTCTCTAATTCACCACAATGTAAACAAATTATTTTATTGTCTTATATGGCATGTTTGCTTAACTGGTAACTTAGTTATTGATGATCTCCACAAACAAATCTGTACATGCTTCTTTATATCTATTAATTCTCGTTTTTGCTGCTCTAATCTTCTCTTCAATTATATGCTTCCAAGGATAAACATAATAAAATGTCTCCATTATATTTTCATACCAAATCCTTCTATTTGTTTCTCTTTTCCCTATATCAATTTTCCATAGCAATATTTTATCTTGATATAATTTTATATCTATACAATGAACGTTTTTGCTTCTTTTTTAAATATTCCAACTTTGCTTTATATTTCCCTTTTATGATTTTTATTAGTAAAATGTCTTTATCTTTCCTGTTTACTAAGAGTTTATACAAATTTAAAGAAAAAACAAGTACAATGCATGTAACAAGCTCATCCCTTCTTCTTTGTTGTTTACATAAAGAATGCCTCTTTTTTTGTACTGGCTTTAACCTTGACCCCCAAATGAAAGTAAAAATTGCATTCATTTGATCCTTTTCTAATCCTAATGGAACTGTACATGCATTAGCTAAATGTGTAATTTTACCTAATATTATACAGCTACTTAAACGTACCTTTTTCCTGTAAGACAGAGTAAATGTTCTCCAAAATATGCAGGGACCTTTTTATTCTGTCATATCTTTCCACTGGTGCTATCTTAATTTTTTCATTCCCAAAATGTATACCTAAAATTTATATCTCTTCTTCATTAAATTTAATGCTCTGTATTACTCCCAAAAATGAATCCTTTTTTTTTTTTTTTTATTAATAGACACCTACCATTTTCAGTTCTTTATTAAGTATTTCTATGTTTTCATCCATTCTGTATTCTTAACTGCTAACACTAAATTATCTGCACATGTAAACATGGTATCTGATATCCTCAGTGACCACTGCATTCATAATTATTGCAAATAAGATGCTGCTGGTTGGACATCCTTGTTTAATACCACTTCTTAGACTTATAGTTTCACTTAGCTATCTTACTTTGTTTTCCATGTAAAATGACTTAAGAACATTTATTATTTTATTGCTTATATTATATTTCTCTACAGTCTTCCACAATGCTTTGTGTTGAACAACTTTGTTGAAAGCATTATTTAAATCTCCTATTAATATTTTTAATTCTGTTCTTCTGCTTATGTCATCTACCAATTATCTTAGTAATATTAATAGTTCTTGACTTCCTTTACTTCTAGTTCCAATGATTGTCTCAGATAATAGCTTATTAACTTTCTTTGCAATTATTTTTTCTATTATTTTCATGAAAATCTTATAAATTAATATTAATTAGTACTAATGGTCTCTAATTTTTTATATCCATTTGTCTCCCTTTTCCATATGGACTTCATTGCCTCCTAAACATATCTTTTCATCATTTATACCTTTTTCAAACAATTTATTCATAACTTCTACAAAATATTCTTTATGCCATTCTTGCATATTTTTGTACATTAAATATTTGATTCCATCTATCCCTATAGCTGATTCTACATTTACTGTCTTGAGTATGTTTTGTAATTCTATTGCTGTAATCTTTTCTTACATCCTTTTATTGCCTTTTTCAGTTAACTTGTTTAATTCCCATCTATCTTTTAATGTAATGTCACTTACTGAGAATGTATCTACTATATATTCTTTAACTGTTTTCATAATTTCTTCTCGTGTATTTACTATGCAGCCTTTACCATCTTTAATTCTGTCATTATTCTTGTATTTTGTTTAACCATTTTACTTAAGTATGGTGCTACTTCTTTCTTTCCATGTAAAAAAAATCTTTGCTTAAACAGTCTTCTTTTAATCTTTTCTTGATTCATTTCATACAGCTTTCTTTCTTTTTCTATAAACTCTTCCCTATTACTTGCTATGATTCTAAATATTTATTTACTAATTTCCTTAGATAACTCAAAGTTTTGTAGACTTTTCAGTTTTTGCCATTTTAATGCTTCTTTTCTATATTTTTCTTTCAAATTGATCCACCAACTTGTCCAGTCTTTATAAAATTCTCTCACTGCTATATGATCTTCCCATAATTGTAGTAGTATATGTTTGCCTGTTCATCCAATTCTGATTTATTAATTCTTTTGGTTCCTTTACCTATTTTTATATAATTCCCTCTTTCTTGTATTTCTATCCATATGGCTAAATGGTCTGAAGGTGTTTGATGCAATAGATTGCACCCTGTTGCCATGAAGGCCCCATCTCAACCATGAAGCAGTAGTACTAAATCAGGAAAGGCTAACAAAAGTAACTGCCAGGCAGTCTGTGATGTACAGGATTGCCCACAATTCCTATGTTTTATACACAAGCTACCTGTACGGTACTGTCTGTTCCTGCATGGTAAAATTCCCCATGGTCTCCAGGTTGGTAAGTGTAAATTATTATAATGTTACTGAGTATAGTTATTTCATATCTATAGAGTGGTATAGGTAGCTTTTAGTAAGCACCCGCCCTTTTATGTTTTGCAATGTATCCTCTCTCTGCTTTGCTTTCCATGTGAAGCAGGGTATTTACTTGAACCTTGGCAGACACCAGTCTGTAACTCCCAGGGAGCTGTCAGGAAGCACTTCAAAACCTCCTTGTCCCAGACATAAATAGTGATTGAGTATATACTTGTCTGTTCAAAGACCATTTCCATTGTCTAAACAAGTCTGGACGTACCTACCCTACAGTATAACCCTGCTACTGCATGCAGAATATTTGTCACCTGCTACATTATGCAGAATATGATTATGCATTGTGTATGCAACTGACCACAGACAATCACAATAGTGGCAGGGCAGCAGCCTGGATTGTTCCTTTCACCAATGACAATAGCAATGGTGGTCGGGTCATGGCAGTAGTGCAGCAACCCTTGTGGTAGGCTTATCTGTAGTATATAGCTGTACTGGTGAAGAGACATCATCTCGTCCACAATTATGGGCCATGACATTCACTTAATAAAAGTGCAAAAAAAAAAATCATACAGGTAATACTTAATCCATGCAGTGTTACTTTCGGGTTATGCTGAGTAGTGCATGGTCAACTTACTCTGTACAACAGACATTTTCTAAATATCAAGAAAAGCAATGCTTTCTTTCATATGTTTTGTATGACTAATATATCCAATATGAGTCATCATGTAGTGCTGAGGAATAAGTGGCAGAAGAGCCAATTATGTTTGCAGGGTTTGATTTAAATGTGTAATACCAGGCATCACAAACATATTTAGGACTGTTTTACTATTTCTGTCTGCAATAACCTAAACCAAATAAGTGCTACTGCACTGCAATTACTTACATTGCTAATTTTCTTCCCATACATACTAAGCTATTTACAATGAATGTATTAGTATGCACCTTTTAAGTGCAAGCTTCCTTAAGATGTTATGGCTTCTCAATATTGTATATTGTAATGTTTTTCACTAGTCTGTAGTATCTGTAAGGTTTTTCACTAGTCTGTATTATCTGTAATGTTTTTCACTAGGCTGTAGTATTTGTAATGTTTTTCACCAGTCTGCAGTATTTGTAATGGTTGTAATCTAAATCCTTACTGTAACCTTGCTTGTTTGGAGCTTTTCTCTCCAGGACTCCATTGAAAACGGGTTCATCTTGGCCCAATAGAGTATCCTGGTAAACCAACTGCAAATAAATAAATAAATAAATAAATAAATAAATAAATAAATATTATTGGCTCTTGACTGTGTTTCTGATACCAATAAGAAGTGCAGCATTGTTTATGTCTAGAAAGTGACTGCTGAGAAAGTACTAGTTCCCTGTTACTGATGTTGAATATCATATTTGAGAGGTGTCATACACAGTGTTCTCTGAAGATAATGTGGGGTTGTTCCTATAGACTGAGAGAAGTGTTAGCATGTGAGCTTGAGTCTCAGTCAACCCAATGATGGGATCTTCTGGATGCAGGAAAGCCTCCTGACATTAACTTATCCATGCTGTGGGATCTAGACTTTCACTGAGAGGTTCTACCATGGGTTTGGTCTGATAAAGCCTGTCAGGCATCTGAGGGGATTATATATGTGCCTTCAGAACTTTTTTGAGATGCAGATGGTATCTTTCCTACTTACTCACCATGCACACAGACAGTTCCCCAGCCATGCCCACCTGTGTTCCCATTTGTGTGTCTGGTAAGCTGTTATGAGTGTTTGCATTGTGGCAGACATGGATGTTGTGTGCAACCGTTCTGCACATGAGAATCACCATGACATTGTCCTTCTTGGCCTCAACCACTCTCTTGTACTGTTGAAATTTCTCACATATATCCTGCAGTACACTAACCTTCTCTACCTGACCCTCAGTGACATTGCATGGGCTTGAACAATGTCACAGCATATCTGGTACTGTACACTCAAGGCCAAGGATGTCTGTGGAGTTAACTGCAAAATGTCTTTGCCTGGCACCTGTGCATACAGGTGTGACAGTGGGTTCTGCTAGTCTCTTCATCAAGGAATTCAGGCTGTGTGCAAGAAACAGCTTTTGAGCCGCACAATTGTCTTGTTCCCTGCTACTGCAGCATTTTCCAACCTATATTCACATATTGTGACAAAATCACAGATGCACCTTTTTCTATGACACTTTCACAAATTATGGATCTTGCATGTTAGTGTATGAAAAAAGAAAGAAAAGGAGAAAAGCACTGCTGTGAGTCCACCTTATTTTATTTCCCTTACGCAGTCCTTACTAAAGTGATCATGCATTGTGTCACACAAAATTTAAAATGAAGCATTTCCAGAGATACTTGTGCAGAATTTGTTGTGTACCCTCTTGTTAGGGATATAGAAAACAAGTTCAGTATATATGAACAACCTTGAAGACATGAAACACAACTATGATATCATATTGCAGGAATATTACTCTTTATTTAGAAAAAAAAAAATGAACAAAAAAATTAGAAGGGCATAAGTGCATGGGACAATGATCTGTCCTGATATCACATTTCAATAAGTTTTCATTCATTAAAAAAATGGAACTGCATGGGAGTATGGTCTGTCATGATAAATATCCTGTTATAAAACAAACTTTTCTACACTTCTCATTTCTATAAGTAGAAGGCCTATATGGGAGTATAATCTGTCATGATAAATATCCTGTTATAACACAAACCTTTTCCACAGTTATCATTTCTATAAGTAGCAGCCATATATGGAAGTATGGGCTGGACGGATTAATGTCACACTCATGTAAGTATAGTTCTCACCGCAATATTCTGTACCATAGAATTATGTGTGTCATTTCTGAACTTGGTCCTTTAGCATGACACTATCAGTCAAAGCCTAGGGTCATGTCCCAAGCTGAACAGAAAAAGAGAACAAAATACTAATCTGCTCCAAAAGTCATACCCACAGAAGAAGATGGATCAAGCTGTAGTCATTGGTGAGGCAAGAAAAAAAGATATTTGGCAGGAGTTGGGGGAATCACCTGTCATCCCTGACAGGGATCTCCTGCTCCAGGAAGCAGGTACACCACAAGTACAATGGCCTATATAGGAAGAGAAGGCATCAACTAGCTGGGTGGGTTTCAGAGGTCTAAGGCTGGGGCTCTGTAATAAGTACAGTATTTTATTTCCAAAGTATTTACTTTGATATTTCTGTATTTGTTACTGTTTCTGTGTTTAGGCATGTGTTTAGACATATGTGTGTGTGTGTGTGTGTGTGTGTGTGTGTGTGTGTGTGTGTGTGTGTGTGTGTGTGTGTGTGTGTGTGTGTGTGTGTGTGTGTGTGTGTGTGTCCAAATCGGAAACGGCTGAGCACAGTTTCACAAAAGTGCTTTTTCACCAACAAAGCACTTTTGCAAAACTCAAGTAAAAACAAATACCTAACAACATTAAAAAAAACAAAAAAAAAAAACAACAGTAATCATGTTTATGCAGGGGCAAGCCCACTTGCACTACACACCTCTTACTTTTATATTCTCACTGTGAGATAGCACTGCAGTGGGGAAAAGGGAATATTCCCTTATCCAAACATTCAATATGCAATTAACTATAAAAAGCCCTGTGACCTACTTATACTTAGTATGAACACTAGAAGCATCTTGAACAAAATTGATGAACTACATGCCACTCTCTCCGCTTACAACCCAGACATTACACTCATTACAGAGACCTGGCTCAAACCCCACATTAAGGACTATGAGATACTTCACCAGGTTATAATATAATCAGGGCTGATAGAACTATCAAAAAAGGTGGAGGCGTCACCATACTATACAATACTGTCCTCAAGGTAAACCTTATACATAAAGAAATCCCAACATTTAACAATGCAGAAACTCTATTCAGCAAAATTCAAACTCCCAGGTGACAACATACCTACTCTCGAGTATATACTAAACTGTACATCCGCAAACCTCCCAGAGGAGACACTTCTCCTAGGGGCTTTAACATTGACTGGAAATCCATCAACACAACTATCTCCTCTAATCACATCAACCTGTATTCCTATACTCAACTTATCCAAACACCCACGCGCATTGACAAAAATACAAAGAAGGAATCCATACTAGACAGGATCCTTACAAACAAACCATATACTGCTCAATATTATGGTATAGTACCAAATGGCCTTAGCGACCATTTACCCACATTCATATTTAGACAGCACCTCAAAACCACTAGAACAACCACCTTGTGTGAAATCCATAATTCAAAAAATTTCATACCTGAGCATTTCATTAATGCACTAAGGTATTGCAACTGGCCTCCCCTAGCAACCCTCACACTAGACAAGGCAGTGGCGTATTTCAATTTCACCTTTTTAAACATATTAAATCAGATGGCCCCCTTACGGACAATTTGAATAAAAACCAACCCAACTCCATGGCTCTCTAAAAACACAAGAACCCTTCTCAAACTTAGGGATAAAGCTTGGGATACGTGGTATCACAATAAGACTGACCATAACAGGCAGATTTTCCTCAAACTACGCAATAAAACAAAAAAACAGATAAGGCAAGATAAGAAAAATCACTACACAGAGCTACAAATAAAACATACCACTAACCCTCAAAAATTCTGGGCAGCTGTCAACCAAGTATTACAACCAGGCAAACCCACTACGCCTCCCCGCAATGTCAGAGGAGTTAATATAGAGATAGATACCCAATTTAACAACTACTTCACTTCTTCCATCCTTAACCTAACTAGCAACAGCCAGCCTTGCACTCTCCCACAACCAATCAGCAGCCCAAACTCATATCCTCCATTCACTGTCAAAACAGTTCCTACCAACACAATATACAAGCACCTCACCAAATTAAAACTCACCACTTTGGCAATCGACAAACTCTCTGCAGAGTTCCTCAAAATTGCCACTAGTGCTATAGCTTATCCCATCTCAATACTTATCAGCTGGTCTAGCAATGAGCATGCAATTCCATCCTTTTGGAAAACCTCCTGCATAATACCCTTACACAAAGTTGGTCCCTCAACCGAACTTATCAACAACCGCCCCAGAGCAATCTTATCCCCCCTATCAAAAATCCATGAAAAATGTTTCCATTCTCAGCTGACAATACTTTTTCTTACAAATAGTCTCCTCACCAACACTCAACAAGGCTTTTGCCCTTTCCATAGCGCCACCACAGCACTCATATCCTGCACCAACACTGTCAATCAATATAGGAACCAAGGAAACCTAGTGTCTGCCACCTTCCTTGATCTGTCCAAAGCATATGACACAGTATCCCACAGCAAACTGCTTACTATCTGAGTCGAACTCACCCTAAACAACCCCTCTTACTCTTGTTTCAAGACTAACAATCCAACCTCCAACAAGCAGTTAAGTGGCATAATTCCCTCTTTCCCCTTCTCCCAGTAACAGTAGGTGTACCACAAGGATCCATACTGGGACCTCTACTGTTTAACATCTTTACAAACACCCTCCACACCGCCACCCAGTAAGATACAATAGTCCAATATGCAGATGATACTACACTGATCTTCTCAGCCCTCACACTCCAAACACTCCAGACTAAAACCCAAGAGGCCTTCTCCGATATCGAAAACTGGTTAAAAAACTCACAAGTAATACTTAACCCCAAAAAGACTCAACTTATGCTTTTCCACCTACCAAAACTATTGACTCTTCTGCTCTTTTCCCTGTCAGTTCTACCAATAACACACAAATCTCCTTAGTATCACAAGCTAAACGTCTTGGTGTAATACTTCACCAAAACCTAAAGTTTGACAAACATATAGCACAAACCATATCCAAATTCCATAAAAAACTTGGAACCCTATACCGCTGCTAAAGTATTACACCAAGATGTTTAGCTTGTGATACTGAGGAGATTTGTGTGTTATTGGCAGAATAGATAGAGAAGTGAGCAGAAGAATCAATAGTTTTGGTAGGGTGGAAAAGCATATCGCCTTTTTGGGGTTAAGTCTTAGTTTACTATATCCATAACTCACCTTCCTTCTGCATTGCTTTATGCATCCCCTGTATTAGCAAACCTGTCCATGTGCTATAATAAAAGAGCTAGATTCACAACCAACTCTAATTTCCGCTCCCACCACTGTCACTCACTAAAATAATTAGGTTGGCTAGAACTCACCAACTTACTGAACTATAACCACCTGACCATGGCTCATTACTTGCTGTACCACCCAAACAAGATTCCCGATCTCTCAGGCTTACTCAACTTTCACAATTCTGCTCACCAACTAAGATCCACAAAGCCCTTCTTGAAGTAGCTAAGTGTAGACACAGTGCTGAAGAATCCCTCACCATGGCTCATTACTTGCTGTAGCACCCAAACAAGATTCCTGTTCTCTCAGGCTTACTTAACTTTCACAATTCTGCTCACCAACTAAGAACCACAAGCAAAGCGCTTCTTGAAGTAGCTAAATGTAGACACAGTGCTGGTGAATCCCTCTGCTTCTACACAGTTGCTAAAATCTGGAATTCTCTTCCACCAAATATCAGATTGCAAACCAGCAGTCCCATCTTTAAAACCCAATTAAAAGCCCACCTTAATCTCATCTGGCAATGTGCCTCTACTGACCATGGCTAGCCCTACTACCACCATTCAGATAAATCTTCCTCTGGCACTACTCAAAGGTCAAACCCTACAATAGCAAATTGTATTTTTAAATGTATGTATATATTACTACACTTTCTTACTCAAATATATTATATTTTCTGTTTTACTACTGTTTACTACTATTGCTTGCTCTATTAATTTGTACTCATCTCTGACTTTTGTATTTTTATCATATATGTGGAGCTTTTGTACTTTTTATGATTGTCATGTATGTGAAGCTTTTCTACCCAGGTCTCTGCTAAAAATGGGCACCTGATTGCCCAGTCAGACCAACCCAGTAATCAAATATAAAATAAAATAAATAATAAAAATAAATGTGTGTGCGTGTGTGTGTATGTGTGTGTGTGTGTGTGTGTGTGTGTGTGTGTGTGTGTGTGTGTGTGTGTGTGTGTGTGTGTGTGTGCATGTATACATCAGAAATCAGCTTACATGCATTAGTCAAGGCAGTGCAGGTCCAATGTTTCATGTATGACAGTTTATGTAACCCTCTTGAAGAAAGTAACAATGTTTAACAGCCATGAGCTCCCTTTGAGGAAGCTAAACCACTGGAGTGAAGTGTAATAAGAATTCTATTATTATACAGTAAATAATGAAAAAAAAACAGAATCATCCAGATATAAATGCATGAATCCTTCATGACTCCACAACTTCTGCCATATTGTCTGTGGCATCAGCTACCTTCATCCATGCTTAATTACCTTCATTGACAGGTAGTTACTTAAAGGGCCAGCCCCTCAAAATCCCTGTATCCCAATACCCAACATTACTTAACCTAACTCCATAAAATATCGCCTGGATCTTGGATACCAAGCAGACCTGAATTTTCCTATTGGTACCATCCACTAGGGTTTCCTGGTGGTACTGTCATGCTATGTTACAGATGGTTCTAGTTACATATAAACCTATCACATAGGACTGTACAGCTTATTATTTATCCAAAGATATACCTTTTTCTCATCAGGATATGGCAGCTTTCTTTATATGATTTCCTTTCATGTTTATTATATATTCGGTGACGATAAGTTCACATTCTTTGCTTGATATTGGGCTCATACAATGCTAAGCTCTTTATCTGCAGTGGTGTTATATTATATGATCAGATAATTGCATACCAAGAGAAGTTTATACAGCATAATTGACAAACAATATCACATACTGTGGTGAATTATTTCTGATTCGTTCTTTTTTAATCCATAATGGAATAATTTAACGTAACTCTTAGGCAAGAAATAATAAATGAAAAAAATGATGACAATGTCAGACTTATTACTGACTAGCAATGAGGAACAAGTGCCAGAGTCCCTGATTCATTGAAAATACAGTAGCAAATTGAAAAGTTGCAGACATTTTAATTGCTTATTCATTGTATATCAGTTCTATACCATTAAATGAAAGTTGACAACACATATCTCATTAATATTGTTGCAATGTGGTTGATAATTTATGTGGTCACAGTAGGGATAATACAAGCTTGAGATGACATAATGACCATATAAAACCACGTTTTATTAGACGTTTCAGAAAAATGGTTTAATTTTTTTCTCTTTCTAAGCTTTAACTGGTAAATCTGCGGGTCTATATTACAATGTCGAAATGTCGTAATATCGAACACCTAAACATTAACCCATATTCATCGAAATGCATTTACATGAATCGCTGAATACTTACAGTGCAAAAAAACCCACTTTCCCCGCAATCCAACATAACTAACCTAACCTAAAACAAACCCACCCATGTGGGGGCCCTCGCCACCACACCCCCCGACGTGGGGGGATATGTCCCCCACACTCCCTAAATAAATATATCAACTCTGAGTTCGCACTACAGCAGAGAAAAGGGCAACACCATGTAGTTGGCCAACTACATCTTTGCCCTGGAAGTATTCATCGAATCACGTAAATGCATTTCGATGAATACGGGTCAATGTTTAGGTGTTTGATATTACGACATTTCAAAGTCACAATATAGACCCTAAATCTGCTTGTAGATTTTCATTGCCATGTGTTCCTATGGGTTTTACTATGTCTCAGGAAATCTTCAGTCAAGGGAGCAGCAGCTCTTACGTTATTACACCATAAGCAGATTACTAAAACCAAAGCTGAAAGCACCAAGATTAATGCATTGCTATAAATGTTCACATGTAGATGACTTAAATAAATCTAAACTGGTACTAAATATTCCAAATGTTCATAGATCCTGCAACAGTTCATTACAAGATATAATTAGAATATTTTCAAAACATTTAACATAGCTGTGACATTTTTTCTACATCACCTGGCAATATTTTTTTCCTAACTGCTTTGTGGTATCTGCAAAGAATCTAGTTAAATATATTTCTATTGTATTTTATTACCAGGCTACTGCCTATTTAATCTCCCACTAGTGAGGGTTAAGAGCCATTAATCTTTCTTACATGGTGTAACATACAGCAATGTTACTAGATGCTATCATACTGCTATTGTACACTGTAGTGCTATTTCTGATCCACCTTAACTCAACTTTTCTTTGCACACCAGATGTCATATTTTAACATCGATCTTACATGTTGGATTGCAAACATTATGTTCATGTCTCAAGTGATAATAATGATTATTCAAAGCTTTGTTTAAATTTTTGTGGCTTAAATTGCAAGTAGGATTTTTTTTATCAGGTAGCCACTTCCCTTTGTCAGTTTTTTTGAATGCCTTTACCCATAAGGTGTTCCCTAGTATTCAAGTGTGGTCTTAGTAGAATAATATAGCATTTAGGAAAAAAAATACAAGAAAGCAAGCCAATACCATTTGACACTATGGCAAATATCTCAACTGCAACCATATATTTTCCAGTTGTACTAACGTGTTGGGATAAAGGATAACCACACACTGACAAATACAGTCATGCTAAATGTGATGTACTTGGCTTCATTGAAGCTGTCTGGCAAGTTATTGGACAAGAATGCTACAGCAAAACTTAAGATTCCCATTTAACCTGACATACACCAGAAGGCAGTTGTTGAGCCTTCATTGCATTAAACAATGATCTTTCCAGTACGGGTTTTAAAATTTTGCACAGAAAATGGAGGACACATGTTTAGCCAAACGATGCACACAATCAGCTGCAAAGAGGTACATGCAATTATGATACTGTATGATAATTTGGATCCGACAAGTTTTCTTAAGCTGCTGTTTGGTTTAGTAGCATTGAATGCAATGACAGCCATAACTGTTTTTGCTAAAACACATGAAACACAAAAAGCAATTATTAATCCAAATGCTATCTGTCTAAGAATACGTTAGGTTAGTAGGGAAGCCAATGAAAATCAGTGGACAAAAGAAACACAGTAACAGAGACACGAGGAGAAAGTAACTTAATTCACTGTTACTGGCTATTACAATAGGTGTTTTAAGATGCCTCATAAAAATAAATAGGATTGCAGTAGTAAAAAGAACTGCATCCAGGGACACAGTAGCTAAGACTGCTCCTAAGATGTCATCATAAGATAGGAACTCTAGTGTTTTATATATACATTTTTCTTGATGTACATCAGTCCACTGATCTTCTGGGCACTGAAGGCAATCCAGAGAATCTGAAATGGATAATAAATGAAAATTGCTTGCAGACTTTGTAACTGAAAACATACATACTTTCTGAGGTGTAAATAGGTAGAAAACAACTCTGAATCTTAAAACAGTATCAAGTTGTGGTCTAAGCACTTTAACATTAATCATGGAACATTAAAACAGTATGTGACCTAAAAACTGACCAGTTGCAACATGACAAGAATCATTTGTGTAACTACCTTTAAACACAGACATGTTATGTAGATGTCAAAAACATGAAAGCAGTATAGCTGACACTTTATCTCCATCAAATTATGCTTTGGCAAGTGTGTTTCAGATATGAAATGTAGTCCTATATTTTTTTTTATTGCAGGCAATAAATATAGTATAAGAAATGCACAGGAAAGGAATATGTATCAGCATATTATTATCCATTATAGAACTACATTGTTTTTCATTTAACTTTGCCTTAAAACAAGTATATGGAAAAAGAGCACTTATAAATCATAGTTTCAGTAAAATTATACCTCAAATATCTATTCATCTATCTGTATATAAGAAGACTGTTATTTCATCTATAATTATATGTTATCTTTTAGCTTAATGGCCACAATACTGCAAGGTAATACATTCTTTATATTCCTTAACTTGTGTAAAATGTATAATGAGATCTATATACAGCAGAAGGCTAGGTCGGAAGAAGTATGTCTAGTTTTGTTGGAATTGAATGGCTTCTGAAATAAGTCATCTTTTCTCTGTTTATTAAATGTTGTTTGCAAGTAAAATCCCATTGGTGCTGACTGATGTTTTTCAAGAAAGTCCAGAAGAGAGAAGTTCAAAGCTATTTTATTAACATTTTGTAGTACATAAACATGTTTGGGTTAATAAATAAATAAGTCAATAAATAATGGTTGTAACTCCAAGTATAACAGAAGTAGCACTAAGCAAGTTAACTATAAACAGTCATGCAGCAGGACTTGAATGAGCTATATAATGTTCGAGTGAGAAACATTAGGTAGATTATAAGTGGTGTATGGTGTGTGCAGCTGGGAGTGTGTTGGTGTGGTTTGTGATGCGAGGTGCTTGCTGCAACTGGGATTGTGTTGGTGTGGTTTGTTTTCATTTATATAAATATATGGTTGCCTAAGTGGTAGGTGATGGTTTGCTAAAGATGTTTCTTGTTTAAAAAAAAAGGATGGAACTGAATAATTTATGTAATGTTCCTTAGGTTATATGATATATAGTAATATATGTGAAGTGTAATGTTTGTTATGTTAATATAGTTTGATTACTTTTATATGAACGTAAATTTACCTATGTCACAAGTGATAATTCAATAAAGTTGTTTGAAAAAACTATAAAAGGTCATTAGTGGAGCAGAAGAGCTTTTTCAACAGTTATTACATTGCTCAAATGGAGGTGATTCCTCTTCATTGTGAGGAGTCATAGGGTTAAATTTCATTATCATCTTATCATACATGGTAGCATTATGAGAAAATAAACTTAAATTTAACTAATTATTAACTCTGATATATGGAACATCACACCCTTAGCAGCCTACATGCATTTCTACATTCAAGGGCACTTTCTGAAAAAGCAGGTTAAAAAAGTATAAGAAAAGTAAATGTAAATATCTTGTGAACTGTAATGCCATTGAAAATGTGCAAAGACATATAATAATCAAATTATTTACAACCCCAGTATTATATTTTTGTAAAGTTTCATAGAAATTTTTTCCTATCTTGGAAACTGTACAAGCAATATATATATAGTGGCAGATTACTTTTAATCATCCAGACTTGAGCTTTTACATGACATTTACAGAAATAAAAACAATTGTGCTTATTTGTATAATCAAAATTATGAACAACAAGGCATGGCTCTTCAAAATGTACAGTTTAACAACATTTTCAGAAATATCCATCTAAAGTTTCATTTGATGCCATGCAATATTTTTGGTCACTTAATTTAATGTCAATGTACATATAGAAATACTACATATCTTCATCATAATTACTAGTAAATAGCTAACAATATCTCCAACGTAGTGTATCATTCATGGACAGTGACAATGCATCTCACTATAGCATTTCGTGTCCCATACAGAATGCCGACAGCTCACAACGCCGACACCCATATGGCCGACGCCATATGGTCAACGTTCAGAATATCGACAATGGGGAAACACTAACTCCCAATAGTGCGTAATGGAAAAATTTCCATTGTTGCACTGTAGTGCGATCTTGGAGTTGGTATATTAAGGTAGGGGGGTATGGAGGGCTGTTGATATTGTGAGTGTCAACCATATGGCGTCGGCCATATGGGTGACGGCGTTTTGGGCTGTTGGTGTTTTGTAGGTGATCCAGCATTTTACATCCTGCCACTCAATAAACATATTAATGCAAATATGAAAATATGAATAACAAGTGGCAAACAGTGGTTCATTTTATTATTTATTTATTTATTAAGTCTTTCTTGACAAAGGTTGATCTAATAGGCCAGTGTCCTCTTTCAGGGGAGTCTCCAAGTGGTTTTGAAAGTGTCTACGAGGATTTTGGTCAGGGCACTGGAGAACTTTTCTTACTTTATTTTCTTTAGGTGAGTGCCATTTTATCTTCTACATTCACCTGAGGTATCACTAACTCAAGATGATGAGATTGCAGTTTAACATTTCATCTGAAGGATGGCACACTTAGGAGTACAATGCCCACTTATGCTGTATTGCAATGCCATTGTGGGAAAATTAATCCAAGTACCTGGTGTAGGAATAAAACCCTCAGCCATCTGATCTTCCCACATCAAAAGGCATGTACACTGTCTGTTGAGGCACTGACACTACCACATGATATTGTAAATTAACAGTGATAGTATCCTTCTATTACTTACATCTTGCTTCACCTTATGAATGCTATTATTAATTAGCAAGTCACTTAGTTAAGAAAAATAGCCGCAAATGATGTCAGGATGCCACAAGGAGCTATGGGTGTTTAATGAAAGTGTAATAAAAAGGTGCTAAAGGCTTGAATAAGTTAAATGAAAATCAGAAAGTGGTGTGGGAGTTGATGACAATGTCAATGCCAGTGTTCAAAATCATATTGCAGGATCAGAAAATAGTATTCTAAATCATATTGTACTTTGACTTATCTGACTGTATGTGGAAACAGCATTAAGTTCTCCTGAAGATACTTAGTCAGATTTTTATATGCAGGTTTAAATCAAGTCACAATGACATCAAGAATGTAGCATGCATCTAATACCAACATTTTCAGCCAGCTTTGGAAGATCATCTGATCTACAGGTGAGTGCCAAGTCTGTGGTGGACAGCAATATTTGCACTCTCAATTTTCCCTGATCTGTACTGACTTCATTAGCTCTTAAATCGGGTCTATGTTTGGCTACTGAATTCTAAAAAATGTAAACTACAAAACAGTGAAAGTAAAACAGCCAATGGGACAAACACCAAACAACAACATCGAAAAAAAATTACATCAAATGGCCATAGTCAGCCAACATCACACACACAACCAACCGAAGAGGGGCCTGCACCCCCACACCCCCCCAACTATATGTACCACCTCCAAGATTACACTACAGTGAGGAAAAGGGAAAATTTAAAAGGTTTCCCTTCACTTACCTTATGTATTGCGTTACTTCCTAATTGTTGGCCAACTATGGCCATTTGATGTGTTTTTTTTTCACAGTTGCTATTGTTCAAAGATTATCAGACTCTAAACCAGTTACAAGTGGCGTCCCACAAGGCTCAGTCCTAGGACCTCTCTTGTTCAGTATATATTTCTCCGAGGTACAGGCTAACATGGGTGGACTATGGCTGACAAAGTTCGCAGACGACTGCAAACTGGGTGCCATAATCGACTCTCCGGCTGACATGAGCATCCTCCAAAAGGGCCTCACAGAGACAGATAACTGGTGGCAGAGCCACGGCCTAAAGCTAAATGCCAAAAAGTGCATTGTCATCCCCTTTGGGAAAAACAAAGTGCCCACAAATTGCCACATAGGTGGTAATCCATTAAGTACAGAAGAAGTAATTAGGGACCTGGGGACCCAAGTAGATAGTAATCTCTCCTTTGACAATCACATTGCCAAAGTAGTTAGAAAGGCCTTCTATATAGCCCACCTTATCATGAATGGGTTCGCATCTAGATCAAGAGAGGTCATTGTGCCCCTCTACTCATCACTTATCAGACTCATAATTGAATACAATGCCCCATTTGAGATGTACCTTACCCGACACCTGCAGCAACTGGAAAGACCCCAAAAGTACCTCACCAAGAGGATCAAGGGACTCAAACAGATGCCCTATGCACTTCAGCTAAAAATCTCCTGCTCTACTCAGTTGCATACCACCTACTCAGAGGCAATCTGTGTCTGATGTATAAAGCCATGTCCAACCCAGAATTAATGGACATGCTCCACCTCAAGAAATCCAAGTCCTTTAGAGCTACACGCTCCAGAGACTTGAACCTCAGCACAGAAATAAACAGGACATGCTGGAGGGACAGATTCTTATCCCAGAGGCTCCCCTCACTCTGGAACAAAATCCCAATCCATATTAGGCAGAGCCCCTCACTGACCCTATTCAAGAGAAATCTTGACGAGTGGATGGGAGACTGTAAGTTTACCCCTGGGATCTCTTCTGTGTCCTTGCTAGACAGAGGTACAGTAAACTAACCTTAATATGGCTACCTACTGTGACCTACTATACAGAGACACAGTCAACTAATCTAAAAGGGTGGCAAAAGCCAAACACACTCTGGCTAGGCTTATAAATGCCCTAGGGCAGAAAGCCTAGTATCAACCTATGAACCTATGAACCTATCCCTTTCACTGTTTTCCATTCATTAAATCACACTTCAAGTATTTTAGAATTTGGTAGCCAAGCACAGACCTCTTAAATCATGCAGCAGTTGTCACTTATTTGATCATGTTTTTCAGGGGATGCACAGAATATGTTAATGTCTTCACACTTCTTCCTTGATCTATAAAACAACACTTGACTTAGTTTTTGGTGTCATTTAAAGAGATTTAGTATCCATCAGCCTGTGATGGCATGATCGACTGACCTCGATAGCTGGTCTTCATCTGTCATTCCTGGGATTTTATTTACTGGCTAAGACTCTTGCCATCCCCAAAGTACCTTTTTTAGGCAATGTCACAAGAACAAAATTCCCAATATAAAAATACCCTCTAAAAACAACCTCAAGTTTATGCTGCTATATGCTAGGAGTCTAAATCAGAAACTGCACTCACTGGAAGCAGTCCTCACCTTGGAAGATGCTAACATTTGTGCAGTCACTGAGACCTGGGTTAAAGCTGTGGAGAGCACCTCAGCAATACCAGGTTACATTTCCTTCCACACATTCAGACCACAAACTGAAGGTGTGAGAACTAAAGGAGGTGGTATATCAATATTCATTAAAGATAAATACACCTCTAGATTGGTTAAACAGCACAATTCCCTTGAATTACGTCAGGCGCAATTGACTTTAGGTAAGACCGCTCTTCAGGTCATTGCCAGTTATAGGACCCCCTACATGAATCAGGATATCCAATCAGCCTACTTGGATCTACTTGAATTAATCAAGATACAACCAAACACCCTGGTTTGTGGTGACTCTAATTACCAGACTGGGTAAATTATACATGTTCTAACCCACATGCCCAAAAGTTTCTGGACTTCGTTATCTCCAATGCCCTGGACCAGCTGGTTGACGCACCCACAAGTGACTCAGGCATCCTGGACCTGGTACTCACCAACATGGGGGACTGCTGCACTACCTCCAGTATGTGGTCATCCCTGGTGAGATCTGACCACAAATCAGTCTCTAGAAGTAACTATAATACAAGACCCCCTTAGCAACTGGACTAAAAAACTTCTCCAAGGCCAATTACAACCTCTTACATGATGGCACAAATAGCTTCATAGTTCCTCCCCCACTGATTTAACAGACATCTGTGCTGAGTTATGCACCAGTGCTTTATACAAGCACCTGTACAGTTGTATTGACTCTGCCATACCTGATAGAACCAAAGCAAGATCTTCAAGGAAAGACAAACCTGCTTGGTGGGCAACTGACATTAATAGGCTATCCAATAGGAAAAAGAAATTGCTGTCTAAGATTAGGAAGGAAGAGTCTCAAAACTGGAAACACTCCCTCCTCAACATTTTATAATTTTTGGCTGTAGAAACCACCATTGTTTCTTCTGATCCCTTTCAAACTTGTTTTTCAACTATCTTAATGAGTATTACTGGGGATCCAATGTTCTCAGGGTAGATGCCCAACCAAGAAACAACCTTGAGTAGTAAATCCAAAAACCAATGAGACTGGACACTGCTCGAAGACCAACTCCTTCTGTTTATTGAAATTAGATACACAAATGATGAGCGCTTTTGGGCCTCTGCCCTTCATCAGATAAAGCATCTCCCAAAAACCAACATTTTAAAACAAGCACAACCAATAAAAATCAGTAAAAATCAGTAAAAGACCCGCCTATTCTTAAGGGTGGGTCTCATAGGAATGACTTCATTAAGCCCAGGACTCCTGTGTGCCATAAGCTCAATTATCCATTTAGACTCAGCTAGCTCTGTTAACTGTTTAATGTCTCCCCCTCTTTTATTCAACTTCACATTCACTATCACTTTAAACTTGAAGCTATGTGTAGGATGAGCTGCCAAATGTCTATATAACACATTGCGTGTATCCCCATTTCTAATTGCAGAAAGGTGCTGCAAGACCCTAACTTTAAACATACAATTGGTCTTGCCCACATAAAAACTTGTGCAAGATTGACACTCTGCCAAGTAGACCACATCAGTGGTTCTGCATGTTGCTCTCCCTTTCAGATCAAACAGTCTGCCAGTAACTGGATGCACAAATACACCCCTACTATCTACATACACGCCTTGCATAGCCCACATGGAAAAGTGCCCTGTTTAGTGATAGCCAGATTATCCATACTGGTCTTAGTCTTATCCCTACAAAGTAAATCTTTCAAGTTTTTATTTCTTTTATATCTAAAAACTGGTTTGTCACCTAGCATACCCTTCAAACTTACATCACTAGTCAAAATATTCCAATTCCCTCTGATCAGTACACAAACATCACCTATATTGCTCCCATAAGTTAGTGTCAATCTGGATCCATGTCCAGCATCCCTATCATGTTGTGAACCTGTGCCTGTGTCAACGGTTCTCAGCCATGGTTTAAATCTGTCCTTCCTACAATTCCTACCAAACTCCATCCTGTTATTTACCAATTTCCTATCATAGCCCCTAGTATGAAAACAGGCAATCAGGGTCCCCAACTCTTGCTCGAAGCATGCATCGTCATCACTAATTCTAGAAATCCTGGCAACCTGTCCCTGCACTATATTGGGAAATATGTGTCGAGGGTGCATGCTGTCGAAAGAAAGCAAGGTGTTCTTCCAGCAGCCTTTTCTATATAAACTGGATGAAAAACCATTCTCTGTCAACTGTAATCCAAAAAGTCAATCTGTGTGCGTGAGCTGTTAACCGTGAACCTCAAAAAAGAAGTGGTGGTATGTAGGTAGGAGACGAAATCAGCTAAAGAGTTGTCGTCCCCATTCCAAAGAATAAAAATATCGTCCACAAAACGCTTATACATCTTGATATGACCTTTCCATGACATGTTATTCAGCACCATACTCCTCTCCCAAAAGGACAGGACAAGGTTGGCATAGGTGTTGGCACAGGGGGTGCCCATGGCTATCCCCTGTGCCTGCCTATATGCTTGGTTCACACCTATAAAGACATTATTATTTAGTACCAAACCTAGCAAACCTCTTACGGTATCGATCTTAAACAAAGTGACGCCTAACTCCTGCAAAAGCTCAGAAATGGCTCGTATCCCATAGTCATTACCTATAACAGTGAACAGATTCTGGATGTCCATAGTTACCATAAGTAACTCACCATCAGACTGTTCCAATTTATAGGCCCCTAAGCTTTTCAAAAAGTGGCCTGTATCTGAAAGCACATTGTCCAACCTATCTAGGTACGGCCTTAACTCCGTCTCCAACCAAATCGAAATATTACAGTTGACAGAGAATGGTTTTTCATCCAGTTTATATAGAAAAGGCTGCTGGAAGAACACCTTGCTTTCTTTCGACAGCATGCACCCTCGACACATATTTCCCAATATAGTGCAGGGACAGGTTGCCAGGATTTCTAGAATTAGTGATGACGATGCATGCTTCGAGCAAGAGTTGGGGACCCTGATTGCCTGTTTTCATACTAGGGGCTATGATAGGAAATTGGTAAATAACAGGATGGAGTTTGGTAGGAATTGTAGGAATGACAGATATAAACCATGGCTGAGAACCGTTGACACAGGCACAGGTTCACAACATGATAGGGACGGTGGACATGGATCCAGGTTGACACTAACTTATGGGAGCAATATAGGTGATGTTTGTGCACTGATCAGAGGGAATTGGAATATTTTGACTAGTGATGTAAGTTTGAAGGGTATGCTAGGTGACAAACTGGTTTTTAGATATAAAAGAAATAAACTCTTGTAAGATTTACTTTGTAGGGATAAGACCATGACCAGTATGCTTAATCTGGCTATCACTAAACAGGGCACTTTTCCATGTGGGCTATGCAAAGGCTGCTTATGTAGATAGTAGGGTGTATTTGTGCATCCAGTTACTGGCAGACTGTTTGATCTGAAAGGGAGAGCAACATGCAGAACCACTGATGTGGTCTACTTGGCAGAGTGTCAATCCTGCACAAGTTTTTATGTGGGCAAGACCAATTGTATGTTTAAAGTTAGGGTCTTGCAGCACCTCTCTGCAATTAGAAATGGGGATACACGCGCTATATAGACATTTGGCAGCTCATCCTACACATAGCTTCAAGTTTAAAGTGATAGTGAATGAAGTTGAATAAAAGAGGGGAGACATTAAACAGTTAACAGAGCTGAGTCTAAATGGATAATTGAGCTTATGGCACACAGGAGTCCTAGGCTTAATGAAGTCATTCCTATGAGACCCACCCTTAAGAATAGGCGGGTCTTTTACTGATTTTTACTGATTTTTATTGGTTGTGCTTGTTTTAAAATGTTTGTTTTTGGGAGATGCTTTATCTGATGAAGGGCAGAGGCCCGAAAGCGCTCATCATTTGTGTATCTAATTTCAATAAACAGAAGGAGTTGGTCTTCGAGCAGTGTCCAGTCTCATTGGTTTTTGGATTTTCATTTTGGTTTATTTGACTGGACTTTGGTGAGGCACAGAACATTGTTTTGTTTTCATAGAACCTTGAGTAGTAGGAAGTAGATGTCCACTCTCTCTATGTATCAGAAGCATTGACATCTAGAGGTTAGGTTCCAGTCTCTTGTATATCAGAAACATCTCTGATCAGATCTAATTTTCTTTGTTGAAATTTCATTACTTCAAAAAAGAAAAGTAGATGCCCACTTCAGCAAAAATGCACTTCAACTAAAGTGCTCTTATGCTGAAGTCTAGTCACCAGATCAGCCGACAAAAAAAAACATCTTTTGCAGGGGACATGCCCCTCCTGCACTCCCCATATGGGGGACTGTGCCCACCACCCCCCCCTATTTAAATAGGCCAACTCTGAGATCGCACTACAGCGAGGAAAAGGGAATATTCCCATTCTGCACTGTATTGTGATCTCCATACTCAGTTTTTGAAGTTTCAGTACTTTGAACAAGTGGTCTCACACAAGTGGGTTTCAAAGTACTGAAACTTTGACCAACCGAAGTAGACCCCTCTGATCATATGCTGCAAATGCATAGCATAGTCATACTTTAATTTAGTACAAAGAGTCACATCCTGTTTTAGTTTAGTGCCACACTCTCCCCATCAAAAACTATGAGTGAAGAAGATGGCCATGATCTCATACTGTCTGATTAGATGCCCTCGTTATCAGTTATGTAAAGTTTGATAATGATGATGGTGAGGGTGAGACTGAAGAGGTTCTTTATCTCTCAGTTTACCTCCTGAGGACGTGTTCTTTGCTGATGCAGTTAATTTCATGAAGGATTGTTTCAACTGTGCTGCTAAAAACATTCCTCCACAAAGTAAAGTAATGCAAACATTTTAGAAGTTTTCAGCCTAAGTGTCTAGCTATTCTGTCTGCCCTTTAAATAATTCCTTCAAATTATTATTTATTAATTATTTAATGGGATGTGAACCAGACCCATGCTGCCCTTTTCTTAGAAGCACCTAGATTTTAGAGCAAGATTGTGGAACATAATTATATCTTTGGCAAGCCAGTAGCTAGACCATCGATAATTAAATTAGTTCATCACTCCACTAAGGATGTTATCAGTTGACAAAGAAATAAATGTCTGAGAGAATTTCTTTTTAGTTAAAAAAAAATCTCTGTACTACAATTATACTAGCTGTCAGGGCTTTACATTTTTATCCCCATATAACACAACAAGTATGATATTTTGAAGTAGATTGACCATTTGGCAAATGAGAATGCAGATAACATAAGAGAAACAGATTCAAAACTGACACAGACTGTAAGTAAGGCTAGAGCTATGCAACTGCAACTTCTATTTCATTCATTCATTTACTGATACCCACTTTATTCCTTTTTGGATGGAGGTGCAGAGGCTGGGGGGAGGGGGCAGAGGCTATTTCCTGATCTCAGAGGCCATGCAGCTTGCAGTTTTAAATTGTCTGTTTCAGGAAGTAATAGAACAACAACAGAGCTTCTTTTCCTGATGCATCTCGAAGACAGTTGAGTGAGTGACTTTATAAAGTCTGCATGTGTTATCTAATCATCCTGTGTGTGATCATATCTCACAAACCTTTCAACTCTTAAAACTCCTGCTCCCCTGTTATCTACCACATCTGTGCTCTTAGTTTGTTATTTGCAAATTAGATTCATTTTTTTTTAATTGTTAGGTCTATAGTGAATAATTTAGTTGACTAAGTTGATAATGCACTATGAAAAATGTAAAAGTACTAAACGTGCAAGAGACATATAAAGTCAGTAATTGTGAAAAGTGGCACATCCTTCTTTTTGGTCAGTATAATTGTGCAATCACTGTAGCCAGCTAGTAAGTACAGCAGGGACATTGTGATGCAGTCATTGTTTTTAATTAAACTGGAAGCAGTAATGTTATCAGTATACTGTAGATATTTCAAATGCAGTAGTCCATTTATTTAGAAAGTGAAATATTAGTGTCATGGGCAAGATGAGTAAAAAAGTAAAAGTGGCAATGAAAAATAAAAATTAATAAAACCATACATTTGAAACAAGGGGAAATTATAATATGGTATGAATAGCTCCCTTGTTTCCGAAAGATATAACAAAAATAAACTGTCAATTTAAAGGCATTTTAATAGTTTAAATGAACCACAACATAAACCTACAGCATACACACTTGCGTGTACACACACACACACACACACACACACACACACACACACACACACACACACATTATTCCTGCTGCTGCACAAAGCAGTAGCAATATGAGGCACACAATCCCCAGGATTCATGAACCTTGCGCCAGGCGCACGCATAGCGTAGGCGTTACAATGCCAGATATGGCCGCCGAGCGATTCAGGTACAATCCAAATCCACGTGCACTACCGGGCGCAATCGGATTTGCGCCCGGCGTAGGTATGTTAAACACCCCATGTGCGGTGTTGCACCATGCAAATGAAGGCATATAGCGATCCACGAAGTGGCGCAGGCGTAGCATAAGAACGCAATGTAAACCAAAAAACGGTTTACATTTACCCAAACATGACATAGGAGTAACGGAATGCTGTCAATGTCAGGTATCACACAGTTGCCACATGCCAATGGCGAAAGACACAGAGAATGTCCAAAGAAAACATGCACAACACGTAAACAATGCCATAAATGGTATGTCCACAGAAACACACAGCAGAACCCCAGGACATGTCCGGAAGGTGCTAAACAATGACATAATATGACAATGTCATAAAGAGCAGTGTAATACACATCAGCTTCAAAGACACAATACACCATGGTATGCATGGAAAGCCACATCCACGGTGCAAGGGTTGCCAAGGAGTCGCGGCAGTGTTCGCGGTAACTATGAATGAGTAGTCAATGCCATGCAAATGAGGCAGATGATACTTAATCGCAAAACCCCGCCGGCGTAAGGCTGGACCAAACGCGAGCGGTAATACACCGAGGAGTGGCTCAGAGGGAATACATGTCAATCACAGAGGGTGTGCCACTGTAGGAGGAAGTACATTGGAGCCCAGCAAACATGGGCTGTACATCGCACATCACAGCAGCAGGACCGGCGGTGGGGAAATAGTTGAGCTGAAG